>NC_064618.1:382537792-382837792 GCF_023898315.1 Schistocerca nitens | reverse complement strand
GAACCGTATGTGCAGTTGACGGACTTTGAGCGAGGGCGTATAGTGGGCATGCGGAAGGCCGGGTGGACGTACCGCCGAATTGCTCAACACGTGGGGCGTGAGGTCTCCACAGTACATCGATGTTGTCGCCAGTGGTCGGCGGAAGGTGCACGTGCCCGTCGACCTGGGACCGGACCGCAGCGACGCACGGATGCATGCCAAGACCGTAGGATCCTACGCAGTGCCGTAGGGGACCGCACCGCCACTTCCCAGCAAATTAGGGACACTGTTGCTCCTGGGGTATCGGCGAGGACCATTCGCAACCGTCTCCATGAAGCTGGGCTACGGTCCCGCACACCGTTAGGCCGTCTTCCGCTCACGCCCCAACATCGTGCAGCCCGCCTCCAGTGGTGTCGCGACAGGCGTGAATGGAGGGACGAATGGAGACGTGTCGTCTTCAGCGATGAGAGTCGCTTCTGCCTTGGTGCCAATGATGGTCGTATGCGTGTTTGGCGCCGTGCAGGTGAGCGCCACAATCAGGACTGCATACGACCGAGGCACACAGGGCCAACACCCGGCATCATGGTGTGGGGAGCGATCTCCTACACTGGCCGTATACCACTGGTGATCGTCGAGGGGACACTGAATAGTGCACGGTACATCCAAACCGTCATCGAACCCATCGTTCTACCATTCCTAGACCGGCAAGGGAACTTGCTGTTCCAACAGGACAATGCACGTCCGCATGTATCCCGTGCCACCCAACGTGCTCTAGAAGGTGTAAGTCAACTACCCTGGCCAGCAAGATCTCCGGATCTGTCCCCCATTGAGCATGTTTGGGACTGGATGAAGCGTCGTCTCACGCGGTCTGCACGTCCAGCACGAACGCTGGTCCAACTGAGGCGCCAGGTGGAAATGGCATGGCAAGCCGTTCCACAGGACTACATCCAGCATCTCTACGATCGTCTCCATGGGAGAATAGCAGCCTGCATTGCTGCGAAAGGTGGATATACACTGTACTAGTACCGACATTGTGCATGCTCTGTTGCCTGTGTCTATGTGCCTGTGGTTCTGTCAGTGTGATCATGTGATGTATCTGACCCCAGGAATGTGTCAATAAAGTTTCCCCTTCCTGGGACAATGAATTCACGGTGTTCTTATTTCAATTTCCAGGAGTGTATATGCCAAGGACACCTATTCCGCGTCGTATCTAGTGCTTTAACACTGAAGATGAGAGGAGGAGTCCTATACTAGATGTCATAGATATTCACAAAAAATAACAGCTTTGTTTTTAAAGAGTGCATTGAAAACCATCCGAACACCGTCACTGCTGCACTGCTGAAAGCGGTATATTCCAAGAGTCTCGTTCCGCTTCGATCAGTCCTAAACTAAAACATGTACGACAATTTTACATCGAATTCAGTTACATCGAATCGAGCGCAAACCACCGTTCGGTCGTAGAAGTGATAAAGCAAAATGTGAAACGGAACAAAATTGAACATAGATATCCAGATAAGAATTGGAAGATAGTCTGGAAAAATCTCGCCACAACTGTTTTATCAAATGAAGTGAAAGATTCCTGGTACAGAATCGTCAAGTACAAATGAGAGACTTTATGCTAGTAGTTTATGCGACACAAAACTATGTCAAAAATGCCTTCTTGCTGAGACGCTCTCACACAGATTTACATGCGGTCGCTGTTTAGAAATATGGAAGGATATCAAAAGAAAAATCGCTTTGGTAAAACAAACTGGTTGTAAATATGCTGAAATCTCCGACGTTTTATTTCCATAGCAGGTAGCTTATCCCCAAATGAAAAACAACACCATAATGGGGCTTTTCGAAAGAGTCTGTTAAAAATATATTGATTCCTGCATAATTAAAACACATGAAAAGTTTCATTCCCTGTAGAGCTCCTACAGATCTATTGGGTTTTCTTGTGGCAAGTAAAAGAAAGTTTAAAAAATTCAAATTAAAGATGAGTTTGCCTAGTTCGCTTTAGCTCCTGGCATTGCGATTATTCAGTAAAATGTCTCTTTGTTTAAACCTATTTGGTGTTGCCGCTAAAAGCATATCAAAACGTTGTCGTTGTGGAAGCATAAATTTACTCACGGCTTAAGCGTAAACATAACAGCTGCCTCCATTTATGTACAAAGTCCAAAAATTGCCGTTCATAAACAGATGCTTTCATTTAATGCATGTCGTAAGAGAACGTATGTGACGCAACTTCTGAGTTCTAGCTCAACACTGCGCATCGTAAAGCGCATATCGTGTCACTGTTTTTGATTAATTACTTCAAGACGATTCTGACTGCCGAAAAACGTACGCTGTACAGCCGACCAAACAGGAGTTCTACGACATGGCCAGGCCAACACGCAAGGGCGCGCACAGAAAGAGATCATAAACAAAACGAGCCAAACGATTATTTTTGAAGTGTGATCCTATGATCTTACTAGTTTCTGCAACAATGTTTGTGAAAAGTGTTAGACCACCAATGGTACATGTAACAAGGGCGCGCACAGAAAGAGATCATAAACAAAACGAGCCAAACGATTATTTTTGAAGTGTGGTCGTATGATCTTACCAGTTTCTGCAACAATGTTTGTGAAAAGTGTAAGACCACCGATGGTACATGTAACTATATTAATTTTATACGACGGATAAAGTTCGTTATCTAAGATTATAAAAACAGCATGTGCTTTCATGGCCCCACGTGCTGTATTCTGAGCCTATGACCATCGTGTCTTGGAACTGCAGATGCCTTGATACATTCGTGAAGAACTAATAAGAGAATATACTAATTATCAAAAGGAGTTACTACCGTAGTGCCCTCGAACAAAAAAAAGTGTCAATTAGTTGGTAGAAAGCATAGTTCATACCTATTTACAAGAAAGGTAGCAGAAGTTATCCACAAAAACCATCCAATACCCTTGACACGCATTTACTGTAGGATCTTAACCGTCCAGTAGCCTTGACACGCATTTGTTGTTGAATCTTAGAACATATGAGCTCAAACGTTATGACATACGTCGAACAGACTGACCTTCTCCGTACCAACCTGTAAAGATTTCGTAAACATCAGTCATGTGTCGAAAACATCGGTCATGTGAAACCCCACACGTTTCTCACATGACATCCTGAAGGCCACGGATCAATGTATTCAGGTGTATGCAGTACTTCTTGACATCCGAGAAGCTTTTGTCTCAGTACCATATCCACGCTTACAATAGAAAGTTAATATCATGTGGGATTTCTTGGTAGGAAGACAAGAAAGGCGGCAATTTATCTTGGATGGGAAGTCATCGATAGATATAGAGATAACTTAAGGTGAGCCCCAGGGAAGTTTGTTGGGATCCTTGATTACCGCGTTAATAAAACGACACATTATTTCACCTAGTTTCACAAAACTTATTTTTGTACGCCCTAGGTTTCCGGTCGTAAGGTCATTTTCCAGTACAAAACCAACACCAAAGATAGCAATCAAGCAAAGATAAAAACGTCAATTTCTTAATCTATCATTTCCCAACTTTAAACATAAAGTTTATTTCTGTCGGCTATGTTGATACAGTTACACGTATACCGTACAACTTTAGGACATTCATTACGGTAGAATTTACTCTTAACTACGAATGAACTGCTCTGGCGAAAACCGCATTCCTGCCCCATAGATGTCTACTAGTAACATACACAAACCGTAAGTTGCGAAAAGAATTTCTGAGAATGTGTGTTTGGAGCACAATTATAGTATGGTAGTGAAACATGGACTGTGGGAAAGCCTGAACCGAAGAGAATGGAAGAATTTGAGATGTGGTGCTACAGAAGAATGTTGAAATAGTACCATGGAATAACTTCCATGGTACTAGAGGGAGCTGTAGACGGTAAAAACTGTAGATGAAGACAGAGAATGGAATACATACGCCAAGTAATTGAGGACGTAGGTTCCAGAATTCGTGGCAGGCCGCATCAAATCATTCAGGAGACTGATGACTCAAAAAAGAGGGAGGGGGGGGGGGATAAAGCTACGAACGCAGGAATGGGTATTTGTTTGATTACCAACTTCTGGATGAAGACACCAAAGTTCCCCTCCTATGTAACAACAGTATCTGAAAGGTGTGAATAACTGAACTGAGTCTGCTCATTCAATAGTAAATGTGGGTGCAACACGTTTTTAGAACGAATTTTCAGTCTACAGCGGAGTGTGCGCTGATATGAAACTTCCTGACAGATTAAAATTCGTGTTGGACCGAGATTAAAGCTCGGGACCTTTGTTTTCGTGGGCACGTGCGCTACCAACATTTTTGACTCGTCAAGTTGGTTTATTTGTCACCACAGAGTACAAGATAATGCCACGTGTTATAAAACTTTCAGCCGGCCGCTGTGGCTGAGCGGTTCTAGGCGCTCCAGTCTGGAACCGCGCGACCGCTACGGTCGCAGGTTCGAATCCTGCCTCGTGCGTGGATGCGTGTGATGTCCGTAGATTAGTTAGGTTTAAGTAGTTCTAAGTTCTAGGGGACTGATGACCTCAAATGTTAAGTACCATAGTGCTATGAACCATATAAGACTTTCAGCAGTGCAAAACATACATATAAACTGTATCGTTGTCAGAATATAACTGATTACAGTATTAATACTCAATCATTCATATATATGACTCATTTGTCTCTATGCATAATCATAATCGTCTCATGGCACGTCAAGGCTTCGAGCTGCTCCTAGCGCTAATGACTGTCGCCCAGGTAAAGATTCAATCCGGTGAAGGACAGTTCCCGTGCCGCGGCAAGAACAACCGTCAACTTGCGTGTCAGTTGTCTTTCTGAGCTACAGCTATAAAAATGTTTCCTCCGGGCCGGATTCGAACCGGCGACCTATGGATTTCTGCTTACAGAACATCTACAGTAAACCTAAACTCTTCAAGTCTTTAGTTTGCGTTTTAATTCGTTTCTTAGTATTTTGCCATTTTCGTTAGTAATTATGTGCAGTGTCACCTGACCAGCGTGTGAGGAATGACATTTCAGGGTTCCGCTAAGGCCGTCACGGCTACCGTAGCAGCCTCAGGGCCCACAAAGTCCCCACCGTACTTCGCCATTAGCAGCTATCCCTTACTTGTTGCCATCACCTCTACATGTTCCACAACAAGAAATTGAGTAACCACATGTTTTTTATCCTACATCCGACATTTGGAAATGAATGTTTAGCATATTTCCAAATTGTACTTTGTGATCTTTGAATGAGAGTGTGCGAAAATACTCTTTTTCCGATTTACGTTTGGAACTCTAGTAGGCTGTCATCTGCTTTCTTGTTAATAATGTAACTGACGTAATTCCCGAAAAGCCAAGTTAGGGTTTGGCAAGCATGAAGACCAGTAATAGAAACTATCACCGTATGTGGGCGTGCGTTATCTTACTGAAATATAAGCCCAAATGGCTTGCCACTAAGAGCAACAAAACAGGGCGTAAAATATCGTCAACGTACCGCTGTGCTGTAAGAATGCCGCGGGTGAAAACCAAAGGCGTCCTGCTATGGAGAGGGAAAAAAAAAATATCGCTCGAGACCATACTCGTGGTTTACGGGCCGTATAGCGGGCGACCGTCAAGTTGAAATCCCACTGCTTTCCAGAACATCTCCAGCCACGTCTTCGCTAGAAACCGGGACCCAGTTCGAAGCGGTATATTCGTCACCGAAGACAATTCTTCTCCAGTGAGGGATATTCAGGCCGTATGTGCTCGGCATCACTTCAGACGGGGTTGTTGGTGTACTGAGGTGAACGGTAGTCAGCGCAAGGGGCGCTGTGTGCTCAGCCCCCTTTCTGCGAGCCGCCTATTAATGGATCTCGTGGTTAATGGAACACCAGTTCCACGTGGAATCGATGATAATGATGAATCCGGAGGGCTGAGAACCTCTGACGATTGCTCGGTTATCACCATATGTTGTCTCTGTATGCTGACCGCTTTCTTCTCGACGCTGTGTTCGGCCATGGTTCACTCATTCTTTCCAGCATAGTGGAATAGTGCCATCCCTGTTCAAATGGTGGACGATTCGCTGATTACTCCAGCCGACTTCTTTGATCCCAACTACACGCTCTCTCTCAAATACTGACTTCTGCGTATATTGGTCACACGCCTGTCTGCGAGGCATAGTTACTGTCGAACAGAGTACAGGCAATGAATTACGTAATGGTGTTTTCCGTGGTGTCGACATGTCCCTTGTTTACTATCCTTGCTAGCTGCGCTGTGAAATTGTCTTGCAGCGTCCACATTCATCCATCAGCGGCCAAAGTATCTAATTCTCCATTTCCCGTCGATACCTGTATGAATGTCAATTTGATACCAATTTGTACAAATCCTTCGTGGAGCGTTGTTTGTTTTTGTCTTTGAGAGTATCCTCCATCGCAACAAATGGCCACGGATTGACAGTAGGACCAGGTTCGCTCTGTCTGTGGTTTCATTTTAATTATGCTGTGGTGTTCATATATTTCTACGATTATTTCGATCAACTTATTAAATATATAAAATCGTTTTGTTTGTGAAGGAGTTTCAAATTATCCATGCGAAATATCAAAGTAGAGAAAAAAACTCCAACAATAGCTATGGATAGCGCCATAATAAAATGTCACATGTGCTTTGTAAAAATTAACCTCCAAACACGTACATTTCTACTGCTGATTGCAGGGCCAGTACTTCTTCGTCAATGACTTTCTTAACACTCTCGAGTAACCTTGATTTTCTTGCAAAGCAGGACCTCGCTAAAAATCTTGTTACGTAAGAAATGAAAACATACAACATATATCTACTACGATTGAAATCAGTGATTTAAGAAATAGTTAAACGAGAATTATATCCGCTTTTGCCTCTCATTGAGCCAATTTTTTATTTTTTTTATTTATGCGATTGTCGTCTTTGGATACGCTTCACCTGCTGAAAGATAGGCATTTGAGATGAAAGAAGAATCACCTTCTTCCTCATATTGTGGCATTTGTTAACGAAGTGTTCGCAGCTACACAAGGCTTACTCACGGAGTTTTGCGATAAGCGCCACCAGCAGAGATAAACGCTTCAGTGACGTGGAACGATGCACTGCGTGCGGCCGGTCAGTCAGGTAACTCGATCGTTTGCACCATTTACTTGCTGTACTTACGCTTTTGATGACATGCCGAACTTCTTTCGTCGTGTGTCCTTTCGGTCAGTGTGTATGAATTTTGTTGTTGAGGTCTTGAGTCGGAAGACGGATTTGATGCAGCTCACCACACTAGTCCATCCTGTGCAAACCTCTTCATCTCTGAATAAATACTGCAACCTACATCTATTTGAAGCTGCTTACTGTATTCATCCCTTGGTCTGCCTCTATAATTTTTACAGCCCCCTTCCCCCCCCCACCCCCCCCCCCCCCCCCGCACTCCCTTCCAAATTGTTGATTCCATTATGCCTCAGGGCGTGTCTTATTAACCGATCTCTTCTTTTAGTAAAGTTGTGTTATAAATTTCTTTTTTCCTCAGTTCCATTCCGAATCTCTACATTAGTTGACCTATCCATCTGATTTTCAGCATTCTTCTGTAGCACCTTTCAAAAGCTGCTTTTATCTCCTTGTTAGAACAGTTTATAATCCACGTTCCTTTTCCTTACAAATACTCTCAGAAAATACTTTCTAACGACCAAATTTATTTTGGATGTTATCAAATTCCTCTTTTTCAGAAATGCGTTTCTTTCTATAACCAATCTGCGTTTTATATCCTCTCTACTTCGGTCATCATCAGTTATTTTACTGCCCAGAAGCAAAGCTGATTCACTACTTTTAGTGACTTACTTGCTGGTCCTAATTCCCTCAGCATCGCCTGATTTAATACTCCTACATTCCATTACCCTTTGTTTACATTTGTTTTCATCTTATAATTTCAAAAACGCTCTCTATTCCGTTCAACTGCTCTTCTAAGTTCTCTGTCGTCTCTCACAAAGTTATAGTGCCATCGGCAAAACTTAAAGTTGTTATTTCTCCTCCCAGAACCTGAATCCCCTTCCCAAATTTCTCCTTGATTTCTTTTATTGCTTGCCCAGTGTACAGATTGCTCAGCAATTCCAGTGCTCTTAGGTTCCTGCACTGCGTAACCACGCCCTCGGAAATACGCGACATGTTCAGAAATAAGCAGTCAAATATTTGAGACAATCAAGAAGATAAACGCCATTGCTCTTCGCAGCAATTTAAGAAGTGCTCCTTGTTTGCTACCCAACCACATTCTCGGAAATCGCGACATATTTTAAAAAATGCCAAATGTTTGTGACAAACAAGAACACAAATATCAGTGCTGCGACATTCAGTCGCATCAATTTAATCTTTCGTTTTTTAATTGGATAAAGCGTGAAGGAATGCTGTTATTACGAAACGATCGGAAAATCCACGGTTAACATCAATCGGTTTTGAACCGTGGTATTTCCGATCAGAACCTTCCTCACTGCTGCTTTTTTTCCTCTCCAGGTGATACTGTCGCCATTTATTTACACATTTCCCAACAGCAGGTCATACTATTATAATCGCTGTTTATAGTGTGTTTTGATGCCAGTAGAATTAAGCGATTGAGACGATAAACATACGATTGAATGTAAATATAATTTACAATGCGTTGAGCGCACTCTATATGTATCCTCAGGATGCGATTGTATGCTGGCAGCGTAGTTTAGTTATATTCTTGCCGAATTGACTATAGTTTGAGAGGGCCGTGAGTGAATATTTGAAATTTATTTGCTACCTAAGGATGCATCTCGCCTCATTGCCTATTAACTAAAGGGTCAGAAATATTACGTTCATGTAATGTCGTAGTGCAATGTCTGTGTTACAGTGAGAGCATCGTTCATCAGCTCTCTTATGTTGGACATGTAATGCAAATTGTGAATACGATTTGTGTGTGGTGTAAAGGCGTTGTTACGTATCCTACTCTTTCCTATATGCAGAGGGCAGTCGCTACTTCGATTCTTTAAAAACACATTGTCAGTGAAGTGGACGCGTAATACTCCGACAAGTGGTAAGCCATGACATACAAACCTGAATTTTAAGTGTGCAAGCATTACGGACCAAGGATCTTGTGAAGTTATTTCATGTTCAGGTGTTACTTTTATCTGCTTATCGAGTAAATGGATGATCTTTTCAAAAGTAAGATCTGAAAAAAAAAAGACGTGGGGGAGGGGGGGGGCTTCCGCGCACCACTTAAAGCTGATTGTATGAAAATGAAAATGCTTTGTTTAAAACTATGCTTTGTTTGCCATTCTTAACAAATGTTAATTGTCGTCCGTTAATTAGTTACCACCTCATCGTAATTACATTATACCGTACCGGTACAGCATTGAACATGTACACGGTTCTTTCAAGAGCATTTGATTTTTCTCGCATAATTATCTCGTTCTTAATGCCAGTATTTATAATATGTGATTCACGCCCCGTTGTTCAGAACACCACTTTTATATTTTGAACTGAGCCACAGGCTTGTATTGAACGAGGAAGTGAAATTGAGCGTGCGCTCTCGAATCGGCAGTCATTTATTTCACTACAAATGTCCTGCACTGGTTCCTGGATTTAGCGCCTTAGTTTCTCGGGTGTTCGGTGTTGAAATAAGTATGGTGCAATTGGAGTTGATTATTTACTTCATAGTAGTGTGTGCAACGAGGCTATATCACACACTTCTTTTTTAATTAATGCTATTCTTCTGCAGGTACTTTTTTAAGAATAGACAGAGTTCTCGAGGTCAGGTTGAAGGGAGGCACAACATTACCCAAAAAGGTGATAGTGTTCAGTTTGAGAAAGCGCTTCGTGACAGTGAAAGAATCATTAAGACAGACACGTAGAATTTGTCTTAAATGATTCTTTCACTGTTACAAAGCGCTTTCTCGAACTGAACACTGCCACCTTTTAGGGCAATGTTGTGCCTCCCTTCAACCTGTTCAACCTGGCCTCGAGAACTCGGTCTGTTCTTAGAAAAGTAGTTTTTTCCACTGTTATTTTGTGCAACCGATATTGCTTTAATTAACGTATCATTTAAGTCTCGGCTATTTTTCAATATGTTCTAACATATACATGTACACATTACTGCGTCTCCGTGTGATTTTATTGGTGGGGGGTACTCTGTGGTAGACTGAGAATTTTCCGTGTTAATTTAGACATCGCGTTGTGCAGACGCTCCAATTTTTATGTAGTAATTTTCCTCCTTTATTGCTATTGAATCGGTATCAATTTTTCTCCGTGTGCTTTGAACCCAGAGGAAGCTTCCCTAGTCCCTTGTTAATAGCAAATATCTTTTTGCAGCAGAACGTACTGTGTATTTTTAAATTCTCGTTTTCTGAAATTGGTACTTTCTCTACACACTTAGCTTTGTTTCTTAAAGTTCGCCAAATATTTGTTTCTAAAAAAAAATCCGTTACTTCCTGGATTAATTTGAAAAACGTACAAAGGCGTAACCAGGTAGGGTCAGGGGAGGACAGCTGTTTCCCCGTCCTCCCCTCTCTCCGCTCCTATAAAAAAATTTCGCATCCTGCCACGCCAGACAGACGTATTAATTAAGTAAAGTTTTGAAGAAAGTCGGATCGTGTATTGGATATTCACGTGTAGCAAGTATACTAAGCTCGTATTCAGGAGAACGAAAGTCTCTCGTCTGGGCATCCTGTTTTAGTTTTCCTTGATTTACCCAAATCACTTAAGGCAAAGGCCGGGATGGTTCTTCTGAAATGTTACGGCCGATTTCCTTCTCCGTCCGAGCTTGTGCTCCGTCTGTAATGTCCTCGTTGTCGATGGACCGTTAAGCACTAATCTTCCTTCCTTTTCAGATATACCCAAAACCATTTGTCCTAAACTCTCCAAATTATTTCGTCATTCGCCGTGAAACTACTTACAACATTGTACCTTGCAACTACGCAGGTTGAATGGCACGTAAGTGTCGGTGTGGAGACTTTCCGAAAGTCAGTATCTCGTGAACGACTCGCTCTAGAACCATGCAACAAACACCACCGACATTCTAATGTACGCTAATTTTAATTTGTTAATATCGATAGGCGTTGCTCCATTTAAAAAGTGTATGTTTGCACAAAAAATACGCTTTCTAAGTATTATTACAATGTTACCACCGCCTATATTCGACATCAATGTACAATAACCATTCACAGACGGCAGGTGGAAACACTAGCAATGGAGGATGTAAAGCTTGTAGGGAGGATGCGGCAAGCAGTGCAGTCGTTTTCGTAATGGGGGAACGGAGCGATTTATATGAGATCCAAAAGCGCTTTCGGGCCAAGGGTGGAAGCATTTCCGAAATGGCTAAGTCTGTAAACTGTTCGTGTGCCGCCATGGTGAAAGTATACCGTTCATGACAAAATGACGCAATCCAAAACTGGCGCCGAGACAGCTGTTCTGCGTCACGGGCAATAGATGAGAGGGGAGAACGACGCTTGCGGAGATGGTGCACGGGCGAATAGAAGTGTAACTGTTGAGCAATGGACCGCTCATTATGAAACAAGGGGCTACCAACAGTGTCTCCTCAACGACTGTTCAACGAACGTTGCCGCATATTGGCCTTCGCAGCAGGCGCCTGGTCGATGCACCCAGCCCACTGCTGTTCATCGGCTACGAAGGCTATAATTTGCACGCCAGTACGGCTAATAGGCGTCTACTGAGTGGTGACAGGTGGCCTTTACGGATAAATCACGTTTTATGCTCCATTGGAAAGATGGCCATTGGCGTGTACGGCGTGAAACATCTGAAAGCAAAGAGGAGGGGAAATGTTTTCGTGACATTCCCTGGGTGATCTCGTCATTCTGGAAGGCACAGTGGATCAACACAAATATGCATGTGTTTGTTTTTCCTGGGCACGATGGCATCTGCCTGCAGCACAATGCAGCGTGCCGCGCAGCTCGCAGTGTACGTGCCTGGCTCGAAGAGCACCAGTTTACCGTACTCCCCTGGCCACCAAACTCCCCCGGATTTAAACTCAGTCGAGAGTTTGTGGTACCGCCTCGATCGGACTGCCCTCAGCTGAGAAACCTAGCTTAGCCGGCCACGACACTGAAGTCGTCATGGCAGCAAATCCATGTCTGTACCTTACAGAACATTACTGACTCCCCTCGTGCACCTCTCGCAGCGGTCCCCGCTGCAAAAGATGGTTATTCAGGCGTTTCACATGTGGTCACATAAATTTGAGTGTCAGCGTGTAAGAAACTGGCTGTGTGAATGACATCCAGAGGCCATAAAAACGACTTTGTGATTTATTAAGCTGAAGATTTAATGAATTTATTATAATCTGGCAGTATCTTGTGAAATGTACGGACAAATGTCATGCAGCGCTACGAAACTACTGAATTCACGTTGACTGATACTATTAGTTTCTGGTAGTGATGAGAGACGATGCTGTTTTATGGGGTGAATTCAATGAAATTGCTTGTAAATATGAAATCAAGTTTGTTTTGTTACATCGCATGTACTAGGGTTAGAAGTCAACTAATAATTCACGTAGTTTAACAACGAAAGTGTTCATATGTATAGCAATGCTGCAAGTAGGGGCTCCAGTAAAACTGTTGTCAGGCGTGTGCTACGCTTAACACGACTGGTCGTAAGTTTGTGTTAGTAACTTATCTTAACTCTGCGTCACCGAAGTCAATATTGTCTGTCCCTGCACCATTGATAACGGAGATAGTATCTCAGTGACCATAAGCTGCGCAGCAGTTCATTTTAAAAATAATTATTTTTGCTGTTGATGTGAGTCATGGTTACGAATAAGTTGCGTGTTGAAGTATGGCGTCAAAGATGCTAATGTGCATCACGCGTGGGTGTAGTACCGTGACGTGGTGTATTTGAATATTTACAATGTGAACATGGATTGCTGGGTAAATTTATCGCTACAGTATTTGAGAAAATCCCCAAATAAAATTAATTTGACCTTTGGACAGAGGGGAGATCGGAACATCCGGTAACGAAATCTGTTTATCTGCGCTTTAAAAGCGAACTTGAAGCTCTGTTTTAATGTCAGAATTGGGTACATATGACTAATCATGTCGACATAGATCCGAAAATGCTTTGTTCGTTCCACATCTTCACCGGGAACTTTGCAAGAATGAAATATGCCTGAGATACAATGTGAGCATTAGTCGAATTAGTACTATAATATGTTGTTTCATGAACCTGCGTGCGTTGTTTTTCCGTTGACTGGTTAACAGTCTTGCTGAGTCGTCTGGAACAGAGAAACGAACATAATTGTATATTTAAGAATAATGCATCTGAAGTTTTCTGTTTGCGTTGAGAGCTCAGTAATTTCTTAATATATGATATACTAATTTCTTTATGACGAGTTGACATTCTGTACCGTAATGTGTGAAATGCTTTTTGTTACGGTGTTTGCCTTCACCTTTGAAGACTAGGTATCGTAACACTTGGATTATAATAAATTTTCTTTACACACTTCATTATTTTGAAACCGGATATTGAAATGCATAGATTTTTAAGCGATGGAGTACCCCACTTCCATTGTGAACGTCCTCAGATAGAATCCTGCAAGTCGATCATTACAGTTTATTTGATATGTGAATCTCAGGCTATACCTTCTAATTTACCATGTAATCTGAGACAAGCCTGGGTGGCAGGTCCAATGCAGGTTTCGTTAAGTCGTTCTGTGAGCTGGTTCTTGAAAATATCCAGCTGATATCTCATGTATCTCTTGAAATGAAGGCAATAATTCGTTCTGTGATAGAGATGACCTTCTCCACTCTCTTGTCCACAGGGCGACTACATCCGGCACCCAGTGCTGTACGAACTGAGCCACAAGTATGGCCTACAGACGGATGAGAACGAGGCGGCTTTGCCGTGCCGATTGGAGGAACTCAAGGAACTCATACGGCGTGAGATTCGCAAGGAATTGAAGTTAAAGGCTGGCGCCGAGAAGCTGCGCGAGGTAGCCACGGACCGGCGCTCACTGGCCGACGTCGCGCTGCTCGTCAAGAAGTCCAACAGCCGCCTGTCCGAACTGCACGCCGAGCTGCACGAGCTCGACTCGCAGATACTGCTCAACAACGGACAAGGTGAGCCCCGTAACTCTGCGTGTTCTCCATTGGCACTTCTATTGTAGGTATGCTGGATCATGTTAACGCCCCTTGACCATGCTAAGTTTTCTTTGATGAAAAGTTGTGTAACAGTAATTCAGAAAGTAACATCAAATTGGCAAGTAATAAGACGCTGAGAGTGTCCGTGATAGTGATACAAACTTTTCATGATCATATAGAGGGGCATGTGTATCAATTTTAGGTCGGACGCTATAAGCGGAAATACTCACCTATGGAATCAAACCGGAGAAAAAGAGAACATTTCATGTTTACCGTTGGCCTGCGACTGGCGATAAAAAATGTCTGTTGGCTAGTCATTTTATTTATATGCGCAACTTGTGCAAAGTGCTTTGACTGTACTTGCTCAAACGTATGTCCGCTAGGTATGAAGGCATGACATGTCGGTACAAACGTCTGCCGCAGTAGTTCGAACAACTCCTGGGTCACAGGCAATGAGCATTCTACGACGAACATTCTCTGAAAGGTGGTCAGGAAGAGGAGGTAACGTTTCGTGATCACCTCGTTCGCCTGATCTAATCCCAGTTGATTTCTTCTGAAGCGGTCACGTGGAACGTTTTGTATACAAGGTACGCCTCGAGCCTGAAAGTTATCCTGTCGGTAGCAAACTGTTCATCGTCTTGATGAGTAAATTGGTCGAAATGTGATGTGTAAATTATATACACAAGTCGCTCTGGTCAAGGTAACTGCAATTACCTGAACATTTTTGGGAATACCCACCTTATTACAATCTATAGAAATATATGCATTCTGAGGTTGAAATCGAGAGAGCCAGTATGTCTTGAACCATAGCACACAGCTCCTGATGAAAACTGGCTTTGAGCGTTCTCAAAAATACCCTACGCCATAATGGAAACGTCAATCTTCCTGGACATTTGGAAATATCTTCGTTGATTTCTGCCTACTCTTAGACAACATTCAAGTAAGGACACGAACCAGTGACCATGCCAGTATTCTGAATTGGTTGTAGTATTGATGAAAAACAACAATGAAATGTGTATTTCGTTACTCAGAACAGTGGAAAGTTGTCTTTTTTTTTGCTACGGAAGGATAATCTATTCGAAGGCATTTGAATCACGGTTTTCTGTCGCCACCCATACGTGTAGCAAACTAACTTTATATTACCACAAATGATATATATGGCAACGGGGAATACAGAACTATACGTGATTTCTTAGGTCAGAGTTCAGTGTGGTGCGCCGCCTTCACTCGCTGCTATCAGGCACGGATTTAAAGAGAAACACCATTCATAGATGAACCCTCAAATCATCAAAATTGTTTTCTACAGTAAAGCGACTAACAAGTGCCGCCCAAAGATAACCCAGACATGTTCGATAAGCTAGATATCAAATGAATGTGCAGACTAGTACAACACTGGTCTCATCGTTTTTCGAAAAAACCCTGCACAATCCTCTCATCTTGGGGCATCCCTCTTGTAGCGGTTGTTGTCGACATTAGCGTCAACCCATAAGCGCTAAGATCGCCTGAAGTTATTAGTGGCTCCCCTATCTACCCCGTTTGGCTTTTGTTTACTGCGCCACTTGCAAAATAGTCTGCAAGATCAGCGGTCCTATCACACTTCCCTGGGGGCACTCCTGGCGATACCCTTTCTTTGAAGAGCACTTGCCGTCGAGGACAGCATACTGTGCTCTATTACTTAAGAAGTCTTCGAGCCACTCGCAGCCTGCAGCAGGCACTGTGTCAGATGCCTTCCGGAATTCTAGAAACATAGAATCTGCCTGTTGTCTTTCATCTATAACTCATGTGAGAAAAGAACAAGCTGAGATTCGCATGAGCGATGCTTTCTAAAACTATGCTGATTCGTGGATGTTTTATGGTCTTCAGTACACTGTGAGATTCCACTTGAATCTCCTTCATTGTATCAAATCCTCGCACTTTCAGCATGATTTTCATGTTGAGGAAGAGGCAAAAGTTACACGGAGCTATGTCTGGTGAGTGCAGTGGGTGTGGAGCAACTGTTACTTGTAAAAAAAGTTCCTGAATAATAGTTTTTAGCATGGAATGAAGTGATCGTATGACATTGTTGGCCGGGAGGCCCCATGCGGGGGAGTTCGGCCGCCGTATTGCAAGTCCTTTTCAGCGACTTGCGGGTCAATGTGTTAGCAAAAAGTTCCTGAGTGAAATAGGCGCATGCGGTCGTGCCTTGTGGTGGAGTGTCCAGTCGGTCGTGCAACGCTTATGCGGAAGTTTTCTCCCCTTGTCCTTCTTCAAACGTCGTTGAACATTGCGATACAACTGTTTATAAGTACTCTAAATAATTTAAAGAAGACCAACAAGGACTTAATAGTATACTGTACCTGTAAAGCTTTCCTTTCCCACCGGGCGAGGTGGTGCAGTGGCTAGCACACTGGACTCGCATTCGGGAGGACGACGGTTCAATCCCGCGTCCGGCCATCCTGATTAAGATTTTGCGTGATTTCCCTAAATTGCTCCAGGCAAATGCCGGGATGGTGCCTTTGAAAGGGCACGGCCGACTTCCTTCCCCGTCCTTCCCTAATCCGATGAGACCGATGACCTCGCTGTTTGGCCTCCTCTCCCAGACAACCAAACCAACCTTTCCTTTGTCGCTGTGAAGGAAGATTCTGTCATGGCGTCGATTGCTACTCAGCTTCAGGCTCGTAGCCACGGCATTTGAAAGGAACTTTGGATCGTCTTGACGTGGTAGTTAAAGTTCTCTACACGATGTGCTTCTGATCATCTTGAATGGTACAATCTTCGCCGCAATGCTTCTAAAGTTCTTTTCTGGTGACAGAATATTTTCATGTGTCCGATACCATATCCCCAATGTGGTGTGGAGGTCTTGAATGGTCTACGTTCTTGAAGTATCAGATCCCTTACTGTCGCAACGTGTTCTGGTGTGATGCCAGTTCACTACCGACCGAAACGGTCAACGTCAGTCGATGTTCGCACCTTTTTTAAGCTCTTCCACCAATCGTAATTTGTCTCCTACCTAAATATTTGTCTTCAAAAGTTTTATTTAAATTTTAGTGCCAACGGGTTCCTTAAGTTAAAAACAAAATTTTACACAGAAATGTTGCTTTTTCAGGTCAGCCATCACAAAACTGCAAACTCACGGAAATACGACGTCGGCAATATGATCATCAACTTTCCAAACCACTCAGCTCAGTCACTTGCCACGTGGGTTCAAGAATGATATATGGAGGGAAACTTAGCGGTATTTCAATGTACTCGTTGCTATTTGCGTGTAGAATTCTGATTCGGAAACTTTTCAATCCCACATAGTATTTGTGCTCTTTGATGGCGACGAAGAATACTGGCACTTACTTTTAAGCGTCCTCTTTGTATGACGAATCATCTTTAATGGCTGACTTTGGCACAATGTCGAACTTAACGCCAGAGAGGACACTGCACTGTTTACGTGTGTGTACGCCATGAATCTTCATAACCTCATGTTGGTGTACACTGTTACCGGTAACTTTTGAGTTGGGATTAAATCTGGCCTTCTTTCTGAGGGTTGCACTTTTCACCATCCTAGCAATCACAACCACTATCCCCAACCCACCTCGCGTGATTAGACGGATGTTACTTCTCCTAAACGTGAACGTCTCACTTAAGAACAACACTCGAATACTTAGGAAGCTGTTATCAGTCGGACTGCCCGAACCATACTTCAACACTGCTTAGAAATGGTCACATTAAGCTCCTAACCACTGTAATTTTCTTATAATATCTTCGCGTTGGGTATTTTTTATAAGAGGAATAATCAGACTCAAATCTACCACAACGGCTTTGACAGGATATATACGGAGACAGGTATGGAAGCGCGAATTATACTTCGAACGGAGACTGACTCTCTTACGCGGGGGAATAGTTCATTCTTCATGTAAATTGCAAAGCAAAAAAGCACTTTAGTATGCGTTATTAACTTTCACCACTCCATAAAAACAGGGTGACAGTTATTGAACTATATGAAAGAAACATAAATTAGTTACAAACTACGGCGTGCACACACTTGATTCAACATGTAAATGTCGCTACAGATATTCGGATTTAGGTTGACATGTTCGATATGCATGCCATCATTGGCGATGCTGTGGCGCAGACGAATAGCGAAATTCTGCCAGCCCCGCTGAATTGTCTGAACATCGGTGCTACCTCCTGCATCGCTATTTTCAGCTCAGCAATGGTGTAGGCGCTATTACTAAACACTTTGTCTTTCAGTATAGCGCCAGAAAAAAGGAGTCACGTATGTTCAGATCCAGAGAATATGTCGACCCTTCGAGGCACATGCCAGTGGCCTTTGGGTACCCCAGAGCCAGAATGCGGTTCCCAAAGTGCTCCTCCAGGACATCAAACACTCTCCTGCTTCGATAGAATCGAGCTCCATTCCATGAACTACATATTGTCGAAATCAGGGTCACTTTGGATAACGGGGATGATATCATCTTCCAAAACCTTCACGTACAGTTCGTTAGTCACCGTGCCATCAAGGAATATTGTACCGATTATTCCGTGACCGTACATTGCACACCACACAGTCACCTGTTGAGACGAAGAACCTTCTCGATCGCAAAATGCAAATTCTCAATCCCTCAAATGCGCAAATTTTGCTTATTGACGAACCCATCGAGATGAAAGTGGGCTTCGTCGCTAAAGCAAATCTTATTCACCTCGAAGTCCTGTTCGTCAGTTCTGTAGACAATAGTGCTGACGAAACGCAACCGCTGTTCCATGGCCCTGGGGCTTAATGGCTGATGGGTTTGAATTTTGTATGGGAAGAGATGCCGGTCCTCAATAACAATTTGTCGCAGTGTCTCCCGGTTGATTCCACCTGTTGTGCAGCTCGTCTGATCGATTTTCTGGGGCTGGTTTGAAACACAGCACGTGCCTTCTCGATGTTTTCAGGCATTTGCACCCTTTTTGGACGATCGACATTGCCAACACTGTCATTACGAACACTACCCGGTCTCTCAAACTTGCTAATCAAATTCTTGATTGTTAGCGCACTAGGACCGTTTGCCTTCAGTTTGAACTTGGTCGCAAACTTCCATTGAGCCGCAGTTAGGCTGTTATTGCTAGCAGAAATGTGGACTCTGACCACAATCTATTGGTTATGAACTGCAGATTAAAAATGAAGAAACTGCAAAAAGGTGGGAAATTGAGGATATGGGACCTGGATAAACTGAAAGAACCAGAGGTTGTAGAGAGCTTCAGGGAGAGCATTAGGGAACGATTGACAAGAATGGGGGAAAGAAATACAGTAGAAGAAGAATGGGTAGCTTTGAGAGACGAAATAGTGAAGGTAGCAGAGGATCAAGTAGGTAAAAAGACGATGGCTGATAGAAATCCTTGGGTAACAGAAGAGAGATTGAATTTAATTGATGAAAGGAGAAGATACAAAAATGCAGTAAATGAAGCAGGCAAAAAAAGAATACAAACGTCTCAAAAATGAGATCGACAGGAAGTACAAAATAGTTAAGCAGTGATAGCTAGAGGACAAATGTAAGGAGATAGAGGCATATATCACTAGGGGTAAGATAGATACTGCCTACAGAAAAATTAAAGAGACCTTTGGAGAAAAGAGAACGACTGGCACGAATATCAAGAGCTCAGATGGAAATCCAGTAATAGGCAGAGAAGGGAAAGCAGAAAGGTGGAAGGAGTATATAAAGGTCTATACAAGAGAGATGTTCTTGAGGACAATATTATAGAAATGGAAGAGAATTTAGATGAAATAGGAGATATGATACTGCGTGAAAAGTTTGACAGAACACTGAAAGACCTAAGTCGAAACAAGGCCCCGGGAGTAGACGAAATCCCATTAGAACTAATGACAGCCTTGAGAGAGCCAGTCCTAACAAAACTCTACCATCTAGTGAGCAAGATGTATGAAACAGATGAAATACTCTCAGACTTCAAGAAGAATATAGTAATTCCAATCCCAAAGAAAGCAGGTATTGACAGATGTGAAAATTATCAGTTTAATAAGCCTGGGCTGCAAAATACTAACACGAATTCTTTACAGACGAATGGAAAAACTGGTAGAAGCCGACCTCGGGGAAGATAAGTTTGGATTCCGTATAAATGTTGGAACACGTGAGGCAATACTGACCCTACGACTTATCTTAAAAAATAGATTAAGGAAAGGCAAACCTACGTTTCTAGCGTTTGTAGACTTAGAGAAAGCTTTTGACAATGTTGACGGGCATACTCTCTTTCAAATTCTGAAGGTGGCAGGTGTAAAATACAGGGAACAAAAGGCTATTTACATTTTGTACAGAAACTAGATGGCAGTTTTAAGAGTCGAGGGGCATGAAAGGGAAGCAGTGGTTGGGAAGGAGTGAGACAGGATTGTAGCCTATCCCCGATGTTATTCAATTTGTATATTGAGCAAGCAGTAAAGGAAACAAAAGAAAAATTTGGAGTAGGAATTAAAATCCATGGAGAAGAAATAAAAAACTTTGAGGTTCGCCGATGACATTGTAATTCTGTCAGACAGCAAAGGACCTGGAAGAGCAGTTGAACGGAATGGACAGTGTCATGAAAGGAGGATATAAGATGAACATCAACAAAAGCAAAACGAGGGTAATGGGATGCAGTCGAATTAAATCGGGTGATACTGAGGGAATTAGATTAGGAAATGAGAGGCCTAAAGTAGTAAAGGAGTTTTGCTATTTATGGAGCAAAATAACTGATGATGGTCGAAGTAGAGAGGATATAAAATGTAGACTGGCAATGGCAAGGAAAGCGTTTCTGAAGAAGAGAAATTTGTTAACATCGAGTATAGATTTAAGTGTCAGGAAGTCGTTTCTGATAGTATTTGTACGGAGTGTAGCCATGTATGGAAGTGAAACGTGGACGATAAATAACTTGGACAAGAAGAGAATAGAAGCTTTCGAAATGTGGTGCTACAGAAGAATGCTGAAGATTAGATGGGTAGATCACGTAACTAATGAGGAGGTATTGAATAGAATTGGGGAGAAGAGAAATTTGTGGCACAACTTGACTAGAAGAAGGGATCGGTTGGTAGGACATATTCTGAGGCATCAAGGGATCACCAATTTAGTATTGGAGAGCAGCGTGGAGGGTAAAAATCGTAGGGGGAGGCCAAGAGATGAATACACTAAATAGGTTCAGAAGGATGTTGGCTGCAGTACGTACTGGGAGATGAAGCAGCTTGCACAGGATAGAGTATCATGGAGAGCTGCATCAAACCAGTCTCTGGACTGAAGACGACGACGACGACGACAACAACAACAACAACAGTAGTAGTAGGCTTTCACAAGCGCTATACTCCCAGGCACCCTGTACCGCTACATTTTCACGTGCGAATGGCCGATAACAAGGCACGTCGCATGCGTATACTAATTTCCATCATGCTGTGCGACCAACCGTGCAGTTTGAACGTCCTAAAGCAAACCGTTCAGAAGTTAAAGCTGATTTGACTTCTTGTAGTACAATAATTGTCACCCTGTAGATATCATCGCAGCGACTCATTCAGCGACTACGACAGAAGCCAATGAAACGTCGGGTCATTTTTATGAACTGCTACAGTGTACTGAATTAGAGGACTTGATCTATTGTGAGCGTTATTGAGCCGTATTTCTCCAAAATCAGCTATAAGCTGAATGTTCGTGTATTTCGAATTACGCAGGCTCGTGAGTGATACACGATATCAGTAGTGAATGATTCGTTATTCTGTGTATATTAAGTAAATGACGTTTCCTTAGAGGTCCACCAGATTCATAACTCATACAAAAGCCAGACAGTTGGGACTGCACTGTCGACCGGATAGGGAGGATGCCGTGGGCGACTGGGACGGGAATTTGGCCGCGGTCGTAGTTATTTTTACTGCAGTCGTGTAACGCGGACGCTACGCAAATAACATCCTGGCTGGCCGTTTGATACAGGAAGCGGCAGATGGCTGCGAAACTTATATGTAGCATATTACTAGTGCTCACTGTAGTTTGGGTTGCGCTTGCTCATTAAATGGATAACACTGTGAAGGCAGCTAGGCAAACGAGCTCTGTAGTTAGCATATTCATTTGCAGGTTTTGAAATGAGATAGGATGAAAGGAATGTCCTGTACTAGAATACAAGTATCAGTCAGAGTTACATTTTGTTCGGTTTAGTTTTTCTCTTTCTGGAATTATTGAATTATGCTCTTAGAAAGGATATGAACTAGCAATTTTAGTGTGCGGAGGAAGGTGGGGTGAAGTAACCAGGGCGGGAAATGTGGCCATTCCATATTTTTTGCTCTGCTGCGAAGTAGTTAAACCAGTTCTAATATTCACCATCATTGTTGTCAGCGGGTTTGACGGAGGACGGTTGTTCCGTTATTTCCTGTGAAATTTTTTTCTGTTTGGCAGTCACCTGACGTAAGGTTACCCTTACATGTAGAGTAATACTGTGTTATTATTATTATTGTTATTGTTATTATTACAGTGTCAGTGTTAAAAGAACATATTTTGGCTTCCAGTGTAGTTGCTTATTGTTTCTTTGAGTTTGATGGTTTTATCTGTGAACCATCAGAAAAAGTGACCGCACTATTCGCCGGGACAAGTGGCCAAGGTGTTCCAACGATAGAGTTACTTCCACATAGAGCGAGCTTACAAAAGTCATGGGATACCTCCTGATATCTTGTCGGACTCCTTTTGCCCGGCATAGTGCAGCAAGTCGACGTGACGTGGAGACAGCAAGTCGTTGGGAGTCCCCTGCAGAAATATTGAGCCGTGCTGCCTCTGTAGTCGTCCGTAATTACGAAAGTGTTGCCGGTACAGGATGTTGTGCACGAACTAACCTCTCTATTATCTGTACATATATAATAAAATTTTAATTGCCCAATGTCTGTATACAGGACATATTTTAAAAAAACTTAATATGAGGGGTCTTTAAAACAACAATTGAAGCCAAAACAATCGTTTTTAAAATTCTTGTCTGTCTGTCCGTCCGGCCGTCCTTCCGTATGTTTGTACGGGCATCACTCATAAACTATTGTACGAAATTGGATGCGGTTCCCACAGTTTTTTTTTTTTTTTTTTTTTTTTTTTTTTTTTTTTTTTTTGGAAGTCTGACTTAAAATCTGGTACGTGTTTCATTTTGATACGCCATCTAGAAACTGAGATAACCGTGTACACAATGTGATTTCTTTAACTGGGTCAGTAAGGGGAAATATGAATCCATTAGGTGCTTTTTTGTGAAAACGATTTTGCCATGATAAAGTTTTTCGTCGAGCGTGAGTTGTCCATGAAAATGAATAAAATGGGCAAATTTTTTGTATGTGGGACAGCTCAGTTTCGTGTAAGGATCATTTCATTACAATGGAAGGAAAAAAACTAAGTAAATCCGGATAGAAAAGATAGAATGCAAAAACGTTGTATTTTGCAACGTTTCATCATCATAATAATAATGTTAAGTTTAATCCTGTTATCCATAAACGTTGTTGAATTCATTCTTGAAACGGTGTAACTATTATCGTTGATAAGTTTGTCGAGTTGCCGCTAACATTATCGTTGGTAAATTTGTCGAGTTGAAACAAAAATCATTTTCGTGTATTTCTTCACAGGTTTTCATCGTGTCTTATCGATGTAAGTAAATTGATACATTGTTGTGATTTCGTACTAGTGTTTTCGTTCGTTTAACTTATTTCATTGTGAATTTTGAGGGACTGCGGAGCTGGTGACGTAGTTTTCATGCCTCGCATACTCCTCACTCCCAATTCCCCTTTCCTGTGAGCACATGCTTCGCCATGACCATCAAGAAGTCGCAAGGACAGACGATTCGAGCCGCCGACATCGGCCTCAGGACAATCTGGACTCACATGGACAACTCTGTGTATCTTGCTCACGGGTCATTAGCTCAGATGATTTGTCTATAATGGCTCCTATGGGCAAAACATCAAACATTGTGTATAAATAAATACTTTTAATTTTCGTGATTTCTGCAAATACAATTATGTTGTCCCCCTCCACAGGTTTATCAGTATTTCATCTGTAGCTGTGCTTACAAACACATAATTTCGCCTATTTGACAGCTTCACTTCGATTTTTTATGGCCGATTTCTCATTCATAATGAGCTTCAAGATTTTTCAAAATTCATGCTTGTTCAAGATCCGCGCATACGATGTATGGGCAAAAGTTAGTGTCCCAGAAATGTTCGATGGGATTCATTGTCGGGCGATATGGATGGCTTAATCATTCGCACGAATTTTCGACAATGTTCTTCAAACCAATAGCGAACAATTATGGCGTAGTGACGTGGCACGTTGCCATCATGGAAGTCCATGAACTGCTGGAAGTGGCATCCAAGTAGCCGAACATAACCGAAGACCCAGTTCATTCCATTTAAATACAGCCCACACCATTATGGAGCCATCACCAGATTGAATAGTACCTTGTTGACAACCTGGGTCCATGGCTACGTGGGGTCTGCGCTACACTCGAGCCTTACCATCTGATCTTACCAACTAAAATCGTGACTCATCTGACTAGGGCACCGTTTTCCATTCGTCTAGGGTTCAACCGATATGGTCACGACCCCAGGAAAGGCACTGCAGGCAAAGTCGTGCTGTTAGCAAATGCACTCCCGTCGACTTTGCTGTCATAGCCCATTAACGCCAAATTTCGCCGCACTGACCTAAAGGATACGTTCGTCGTACGTTCCATATTGATTTCTGCGGTTATTTCACGCAGTGTTGCTTGTCTGTTAGCACTGACACCTCTAAGCAAATGCTGTTGCTCTCAGTCGTTACGTGAAAGCCATCGGCCACAGCGTTGTCCGTCCGTGGTGAGAGGTGATGCCTGAAATTTGGTATTCTCGGCACACGCTTGACACGGTGTATCTCGGAATATTGAATTCATTAACGATTTTCGAAATGGAATACCCCATGCGTCTAGCTCCAACAACCAATCCGCGTTCGAAATCTCTTAAATCCCTTCGTGCGGCCATAATCACGTCGGAAACCTTTCCACATAAATCATCTGAGCAGAAATGGCAGCTCCGCAAATTCACTGCCCTTTTGTACCTCGTGTATGCGACACTACTTCCATCTGTATACATGCATATCGCTATCCCATGACTTTTGTCACCTCAGTGTATCATGTATAAATCTACAGAAAACTTCTAATTTCTTTTACGTTCGAAGCCATTAATCGTCATTCTGCCCCTTTGTGATGGTTTTGAATTAATTGATGATGTTTAAAAACGTCTCTTGTATTTAGCCTAAAGCAGGAATTCGATTGAAAGCGGCCTGTTTGCAACCGCATCAGAATACGACCTGTGTTCAAAAAGTAACGAGAATTTTTGTTTTTCTTAAAGAGTATTTATTTATTCATTCATAATCATCTTTATCCATCCATCCCCTTCAAAATAATTCCACTCAGATTTAATACACTTGTGTCAGTGATATTTTCATCTTCGAAGCACTTGTGGAACTCATTTTTCGTCTGGAATTCACCTTTCGTTACGGGTTCAGATCCTTGATTGATTCGTTTTTACCTTATTAATGGTAGCAAAACGACGTCATTTCGTAGTTCACTTTAGCCTCGGGAATAGAAAGAAGTCGCTGGGAGCAGTGTGCGCCGAATACGATGGTCAAGACAACATAACTGTTTTATTTTTATGCCAAAAATGCACGAACAACCATTGAGGAGTGAGCGGGGACATTATCGTGGTGCAACTTCGACGAGTTGTTTTGCCACAAGTCTGGTCGTTTCTTCGGATTGCTTCACACAAACGGCACATAACTTAAGGTAGTGTTCCTCATGGACCGCAAGACCGTAAGGTAGGAACTCATAATGCACCATCCCATTGTAATCGAAGAAAACAGTGGGAAGAACCTTCACATACGGTCGAAATTGTGGACTTTTCTTTGGTATTTGCTCTTCATGCAGTCTCCATTGGGACGATTGGGCCTTGGTTTCGACGTCATACCCGCATACCCATGTTTCGTCACCTGGTATAACAATCTTTAGAAGTTCTGGATCGTTGTTGGCTTCATTCAGCAATTCCTGTGCGATGTCTACGTGAGGTTCTTGGTCGAAATTCAACAACTTCGGAAAAAACTTCGTTGCTACACGTTCCATGCCGAAAACATTCGAAAAAATACTTGGCATGAGCCAAAGGATATACCGCCGTTATCAGCAACATCTCTGATGGTGATCCGGCTATTTTACAGAACTAGTTTCTTTACTTCTTCCGCATTGTCGTCAGTACTTGATCTGTTAAGGGCGTCCGGGGCGGTAGTCATCTTCAGCGTCTTCTCGATCTTCTTCCTAGTGTTTCATACCACTCGTAAACTCCTGTCCTCGCAGTAGATTCGCCGGAAGCCACACTCAACATTTCGAATGTCTTGCTGCATTTATTCAATTTTCAAGCAAAATTTAATACAAGTTCTTTGATCCATCTTTTTCAAAAGTAAAACAATAGTAACCATTCCGACTGTCGGCAATAAACTAAATAATCAAAACAGATGAAAATGCAAACGTACGTCAGGAACGTGTGTACCAACAAGATAAAAGGTTTTTGGAAATCGGATGTATAAAGCCCGCGAAATTAAAAAACTTTTTCATCATACCTCGTATGTTTGCAAATCAGAACAACAAGCATGGAATTCTGTTGCGATGGAAAATGTGACTGAGGCGGTAAAGAATGATTAAATGCCTTTTTCTCCAGCATCAAAACAATTTAATGTTCCATGTAAAACGCTGAAAAGATGATTTCTAGAAAAATAGAGAGATGCACTAGGCAGCAAAACGATCATAGGAAACTTAAGTAGTGTGTTCAGTAAGGAACAAGAAATCATAATTAAATTTTTGACATAGGAAAGCGATTTTATGGATGTACAGTGAATGACTTACGAAGGTAACAT
The DNA here is from genome assembly GCF_023898315.1 of Schistocerca nitens. NCBI lineage: Eukaryota > Metazoa > Arthropoda > Insecta > Orthoptera > Acrididae > Schistocerca > Schistocerca nitens. The sequence goes on along the minus strand of NC_064618.1, from coordinate 382,810,885 downwards.
TCCAGTTGGCAGAGCGGAACAAAATACCACATTTTTATACCCAATATCCTACACGGAAAAGTGGCCAGGCACTGGCCACATTGCCTCCTTAACTACAGAAAGGTGGATACTATGTCGTTGTTGTTGTGGTCTTCAGTCCTGAGACTGGTTTGATGCAGCTCTCCAAGCTACTCTATCCTGTGCAAGCTTCTTCATCTCCCAGTACCTACTGTAGCCTATACCCTTCTGAATCTGCTTAGTGTATTCATCTCTTGGTCTCCCTCTACGATTTTTACCCTCCACATTGCACTCCAGTACTAAATTTGTGATCCCTTGATGCCTCAGAACATGTCCTACCAACCGATCCCTTGTCAGTGTGTAGAAAAATATTGGCGTGATACCTTATGATACGTAGATTCAATATGTGTAATTGCCAAACTTCACTCAATAACCATGGTTTGGTGAAAATTTAGTTGTATTTACTGGATTCTTCTGATAAACTTAAACGTCTGGTAACTTCAAAATTTGATTATTTCCCTGTTTCCATCTTATGGCAAAATAATGTTTTGCCGAATCATTTGTGTTACAATAATATTTGTCCCTTGTGGAATCCACCGAATTGGCAACGAACGCTCACTACCCCACTCGCTGCCCTGACCGTGCCTAAAGCATCGAATTCCCCTTCCGTACAAGACATGATTCCACCTTCTTTTCGCAGTTACAGTGGAATAAATCAGGCATTGTGATAGATTGGTGACAAAGGGAGGATAGCACAACTCTACTAACATAAGAATCGAGTACATACTCAATTATATAAGTGTATTTTAGTGTAAGATCTACAGACGTATTAGTTATGAACCTCAGACGGTTAAACAAGATAAAAGGCCACTGAAATAACTGACGAAAGTGCTTGGATACTAGATAGTTATTACTGGACTGGGAGACAACACTCGATCACTCAAGAAAAACAACGAACACTTTAAATCAGAGGACCATAAAAAATGAAGAAATGGAATAAAATTTTGAGGGCGAGCTAGAGAGATACTGCCTAATGATGGCACGTGGCAGTAGAACGTGCCAGATTGCCTTAACAGCAGCGTAGAGGATGCGATCAAATTACGAGTTGTCATCTTAATTGCGGTTGATAGGTAATGCGCTCATCAACTGTTTCTCCGACTAACCGGCAATCTTGTACCGACCTTTTAGTATGTTTAGGACTCAGTTGAACTGTCAACATGGAGCGTAAACGCTAGAACCATGTGACTCACTGTACCAGCCACGAACGGCAAAACAACTCTGGTTCCAGTAAAGGCATTTGAAGTCTGTTTGCTTAGCCTTCAGAAATCGGTGAAAGATGCTGTGACTCCGCCGGAGTTCGTGGCTCTTGTGCATTTTAATGTAATTTTGCTATTTCAGACAACAGCATTCTTGTTATGAATAATTTTTTTACATTTAAATAGATGTTAACCGAAATATCTTCTCTCCCTTGCTTCACTGCCACCACACACATTCACACTCAACACCCAGAGCCGACTTTTTATCATTTTGTCCATAATATCGACGTTATCGACGGGAACTTCGGTTATTAACGTTCCTTCCTTCCGAGTGTGTGTAGAAAGCCTGCACTGGCAAGGTATGTCACAACTTGATGCAACCCATCCAGTTAACGCAAGTTGGGCGTTTTGCTTGGCGGCTGTCTGTACTTTGCCTCATGGAAGTAATCTTGATGAGCGCATGTAGAGTGTAGTGTCGTATTCACTTTAATGATTGTCGTAATTAGGGAAGGGAAAGGCAGAAACATCGACTATATTTCTTATAGCATCAGGAGAGCCAACGAGAATAGCGCTTCAGTCCGACAGACAGTAGTGTCACATGCTACTTCGTGAGAGTGTGTATAGGCGTTTGGATTTTTACCTACGACTCTGATGCAGTCCGATGATACGGAATTTACGTTACCACCTCCCCGATGGCAAAATCGTGTATGGCTGCCCGAGTGTCTAGCGCCGACGCATAAATGTACCTTGAAGGCCATAGTGCAAAGTTACGAAGGGGACTTTAAATTTATCCGGATCTTTACTCAACCACTGCCTCTTTATATCTGTGCTGATCACGTAAAAATGCTGAAAAGTAATGCTTCCTAATGTTTTATTCTGTTCTTAGTATCCGGTATGGTATTACATGTAATGCATATTGCGCGGTCGACTTTCCCCTTTCGCTGACCCAAGCTGCAGCCCTCTGCCGCTAGAGGGCTCCCAATTGTAACGTGTAACATGGTGGTTTGTGAAATAACTAGTCGGTGCCGGAGAAATAGCATGCTGTAATACCTCAGAAAACCGAAGCACGAATTCGAAGAGTTCGTCCGCACATGGACACCCTCTTCTTCAGCATGACAACGCCAGACCACAAACGAGCGCTGCGTAGTCTACAACAATCCGACGGCTTGGGTTCACTGTCATTGATCATCCTCCATTCAGTGCCGACTTGGTCCCATCCGATTTTTATCGATTTCCAAAACTAAAGCCTAGTTTACACGACACTAGGTTGCAGGCACTGCGCTACCGGCCACTGCGCATGCGCAACTTGTTGGTGAAATTAAACACTTTCGGCGTGTTCCACCTTTGGCGACACTAGTTGCATGAGTTTTGAGGTTATGTGTGTTCGTAGAGTGTAGACAAAGTGAAATATGGCGTGGGGAACGGAGAATAATGTTCGCTTTTTGGATATCTGTGCTTTGCATAGCTGTTTGTGGGATCTCCTGAGACCTTCACGTGCTGTGTGAGCATAGATAGTTTGACAATATCTGAGCTGCAGGGCAACTGAATTAGAGAATTACAAGCAAAATGTAATTCTAACTGTGGAAATGCTCTCGTCTACAAGATTAAAATCCCGTCGTTCGAGTTGGCCAACTTTGTTAAGGAGTATTCTTGACAGGAGGGAAGTCTAGAAAAATCAAGAAGCTGCATTCTTTATTCAATACTCGTCTATTTAAAACGTCGCAGCAGTGCTCCCCATTCACATATGTTTGAATTTTGAAATATTGCCACTGTACAAATCTATCTTCAAGAGTAGTTTGCAAACCATTTTCTTCTTAATGCGGTGTGCTTCGAATAATTACTGGTGTTAATGTTAATAATTATTACTGTTAATCTTAATATTTACCGGTGTTAATGAAAAAGCGCCATCACCACTAAAACTGCGTCTTATAGCATGCCGTGTGTTTTCGATTGTAATGCACGCGATGTGATATGTAATTTCAGTTCTGGCGACAGTGCGTCATGCGTTACGTATCTATATTCCGTATCGCATAATTAACTCTATTTAGAAGAAACGTGAACAGTTCTGGTGACATTCTAAGATAATTAAAAGAACATCTTGGGTCTTCCATTATAAATTATTTCAGCAAGGATGCTGAGCAACCGTGCTGACGTCTTTTCTTCATCCAATCACGAATCGAAACACACTTTTTTTCTTATGCAGCATTCCACGCAACAAGCTTTAACTCCATCACAACTCGTGCGACGTGCAGCTGCAGCTGCCAAAAGTTTCATTTCAGACACTACTCAGTGATCCACAAAATGACGAAACTAAAGTGTATAGTGAATTCGCCGTGTCTACAGTCAAATATGAAACCATTTGCGTGCAACTCATTCCACGCAACGAGTGGCGCAACCCAATGTCGTCGTGTAAACTAGGCTTTAAAGAACCGCTTCGAGGACTTAATTTTGATATTGATGAAGCGGTGCAAACAGAGGTGAGTTTGTGACCCTATCAATAAAGTCAAACATTCTATAGTGATGTCATCAACAAACTGATCTCTCGTTGGGTTGGTTGGTTGGTAGTTCTGGGAGAAGGGACCATACAGCGAGATCATGGGTCCCATTGGATTAGGGAAGGATGAGGAAGGAAGTCGACCGTGCCCTTTCAAAGGAACCATCCAGGTATTTGCCTGAAGTGATTTAGGGAAATTACGGAAAACCTAAATCAGGATGGCCGGACGCGGGTTTGAACTGTCGTCCTCTCGAGCGCGAATCCAGTGTGCCTCTCGGTGGGAGAAATGTGTTCGTAGCCAGGCTGACTGTGTTGACAAATAAATGTGTCGAAACGAAGAATAAAGATGTAGAATGTTAATAAAGTTTTAAAAAGCATTAAGAACTTTCACATAAAAAATCGATGGCATTACTTTTCAGCACGCCTCCGTACTGTGAGTACACGGAGACAAACAAATGAGAAATAAACTTTGATGATAGTTGTGTTACATGCACACATAACCTGTCTGTAGCTTACTGTTTTGGAGAACTACGTTCAGTTTCCAATCGAAAATAAAATTTTGAACTCGTCACAGATTTTCGAAATTTTATTTTCGTGTTCAGATATGTTATAAATGATATTTTGTGTGGAAGGAAATGGGGAAGCCCTCTTTTCTACGTGTTCAGCTCCTTGAATCCTCGACGCCGCTTTAGTGTTTTAGAATTTTTTCTGCGCATCTTTCAGAATTGGTATTGAAGTTAACGCAGCTATTTCAAACGTGCCAGTTTCCTAAAGCGAAATATGTATTTGGTTTGCCACATATACCAGCTGGGAAACGTTTCGAACGCAGATGATGTAGGGGAGTTCGTCTCAATAGATCGTTAATGAGCGCTGATAAACCATGACAGAAAACCCATCCGTGTTTACGACCACGTTTACGTTCATGACCCGTATGACGACTTCCCAAGGAGTCGAAGCTGGACCGATCGAGGTGGCGCAGTGGTCAGCATACTGGACTCACATTCGAGAGGATGACGGTTCAAACCCGCATCCGGCCATCCTGATTAGGTTTTCCGTAATTTCCCTAAATCGCTTCAGGCAAATGCCGGGATGGTTTCTTTGAAAGGGAATGGCCGACTTCCTTCAGATCCTGCCCTAATCCAATGGGACCCATGACCTCGCTGTATGGTCCCTTCTCCCAAAACAACCAACCAACCAACCAAACCAACGAGAGACCGGTTTGTTGATGCCATCACAATAGAATGTTTGACTTTGTTCATAGGGTCACAAACTCACCTCTATTTGCACAGCTCCATCACTATCAAAATGAAGTTCTCGAAAGGGTTGTCAAAGTTTTGGAAATAGATGAAAATCGGATGGGACCAAGTCGGCACTGAATGGAGGATGATCAATGACAGTGAATGAACCCAAGGCGTCGGATTGTTGTAGATGACGGAGCTCTCGTTTGTGGTATGGCGTTGTCATGCTGTAGAAGACGGTGATCCATGTGTGGACGAACTCTTCGAATTTGTGATTTTTTTTTTTTTTTCTATTGCTCCGGCACCGACTAGTTAAGTTACAAACCGCCATGTTACACGTTGCAATTTGGAGCCCTCTAGCGGCAGAGGGCTGGAGAACCAGTTAATAGAGATAGATTGTGAAATGATTCCACTACCTTCATCTCGCATAGAACTCATGATATTGAGATGTGAGTCATCTTGGTTCGTACCGAGGATTACAGATAGTTATTTTTCTCTTGACTATGCGCATGTAGAATAGTACAAGAAGTGCATGACTAATGTTGGTTCACACGACTCATGTATGTTTGAAGTGCCGCCTTTCATTAACTGTACCGCTGCTAGCGGAGTTAAGGTTGTATATTCTTAGATACAATTTTCGGAGGGCCTCTCCCTATACAGCAGACAGACATGTATGCAAGTTATTAATTATTGGATCTAATTTCACAGCAGCGGTAGATATACTTGCAGTTAAGACAGGGATCGCGCTCAGCTATACACCAGAACCAATTTCTACTCCACTACAGCTAGCTGCCGCTCCAATGTTAAGCACTATGCAGTGAGAAGAGCGTGACATTTCTACAATAACTAACAAGCTGACATGCAAATGTTAGCACTATTCAGTGTGGTCTTTCAACAGCAATAAACGAAAAACAAAATCCAGATTCGCAACAGTTTAAGCACCTGTGTACATTTTCAGCGTCTGACGTCCACTTGAGAGTGCAACTCAACGTCACGGTCCTTAAATACAACCGGTAACCGACACTCCCAGCGTCATCTGCCCACTGACTAGCCTCTACAAACGTATAGCGCTCTGACGATATTTTTTTCTAGTCGACCTACCAGTGTCTCGTGTTCTTCGTAGGAAACCCTATACATATGACTCTAGGAATCCATTCCCTCTCCCCCCCTTACCCCATCATTCTGATAAATGGCTAATAAGATAATTCTTACATAATTCTTGTTCGTACCAGTTCGTTCCTGTCTCCGCTCTTTGGCACCGATGTCATTGTTTTGGAGGCTCCCCTTGCCGACTGTGTTTGCACATCCGGTACAACTGTCGCAAACTTATTAGCAGCTGCTGTATTTAGTATCATGGTAGCACAGAGATATCATCGGAATATTTCATGCCCCTAATGCGACAGCGCAAGAAAATTAAACTCAGAGGTAGGCACAAGAGGTCGTAAAAAGGAGTTGTTACATCTAGTAAGATGAATTTAATGTCTAGTGTGAATTTAATTTCTTTAGCGTGTGTTTAGAATAAAACTCAGTGACGATATGAATTAAAAGGATAACAACCTATTAGCACCAAAGCTAGCCCGTTGTTCCCATCTGCTCGTTAAAAGATATGTCCATATTTTCTGTAACGAGTGCTACTGTTGAATTGGTGTATGGCATCGGAAATTTACCATTTCGGAATTAAGCTTACGCAATCATAATGAGGTTTGCCGATGACATTGTAATTCTGTCAGAGACAGCAAAGGACTTGGAAGAGCAGTTGAACGGAATGGACAGTGCCTTGAAAGGCGGGTATAAGATGAACATCAATAAAAGCAAAACGATGATAATAGAATGTCGAATTAAATCGGGTGATGCTGAGGGAATTAGATTAGGAAATGAGACACTTAAAGTAGTAAAGGAGTTTTGCTATTTGGGGAGCAAAATAACTGATGATGGTCGAAGTAGAGAGGATATAAAATGTAGACTGGCAATGGCAAGAAAAGCATTTCTGAAGAAGAGAAATTTGTTAACATCGAGTATAGATTTAAGTGTCAGGAAGTCATTTCTGAAAGTATTTGTATGGAGTGTAGCCATGTATGGAAGTGAAACATGGACGATAAATAGTTTACACAAGAAGAGAATAGAAGCTTTCGAAATGTGGTGCTACAGAAGAATGCTGAAGATTAGATGGGTAGATCACATAACTAATGAGGAGGTATTGAATAGAATTGGGGAGGAGTTTGTGGCACAACTTGACTAGGAGAAGGGATCGGTTGGTAGGACATATTCTGAGGCATCAAGGGATCACCAATTTGGTACTGGAGGGCAGCGTGGAGGGTAAAAATCGTAGAGGGAGACCAGGAGATGAATACACTAAGCAGATTCAGAAAGATGTAGGCTGCAGTAGGTACTGGGAGATGAAGAAGCTTGCACAGGATAGAGTAGCATGGAGAGCTGCATCAAACCATTCTCAGGACCGAAGACAACAACAACGACAACAACAATCAGAATGACAAGATTATGAACTGCCCATCCGAATCCGTGCTGTCTTGACTGTGCGTACCTATTCACTCAATAGAATGACGGCATGGCAAATGTTTTTTTTTTTTTTTTTTTTTTCTCCCTAAGGCGTGCGTTTCTGGCATTGTATCATGTTGATGACCCTTTTCGTGTTCACTTTCTGAGAAAGATAAATTCTTTCAACCTGAAGATTAAATTGAGCACCACAGTGCTTTACTACCACAGTTCATGCTGGCTATGATATTGTGTTGCCTTACTCTTTCCGCTTACCCAATCTGTCACTCCTGGATGTAATCCAGATAATAGTGCACCGTCTTGTGAAGGCGTCTGTCTGAAGAAGAGTCAAATTTGAATCGAACTGCGAACCTATAGATTACTATTTTATATTACGGTGTACTTTAATATGGTCTGATTTAATAATTTACATTTCTGTATTAGTGGTTGAAGTTATTGTGATTTTGAAGGAAAGGAATGATGTGCAACTTACTATCCTTTGAAACATTGCGCTCTTTCACATGCTGCTTCATTTTTAGCAGTGGCGATTGCTTTATGATGTGTTGGTCAGAAATGTGTTTTTAGTCCCCGACCCTCCACGCGCATGTATTTTTATCACTAACTAGAATTAACACACTCCTCCTTTCCTGACTGGAATTGAAGAGACATATAACTAGACATGCATAGGAACACTGAAAAGATGTATGCATGCAGATATACGGCGGACGAAATTTGGTTTCGCTGCATTCTATCCGTTCTGGCTCATTCATTAACCTACAGTTTTCGCAGTTTCACCGTGGTAGATCACAGAAGTTCGTGACGTGTCAGATAAATATCACTTCCAGTAACAGTGTGAACGACGAGCATGACGCAAGTGCTATAATATTTGGTGATACCAGTATCCCAATGATAAACGTTATCTGCCACGTGGGAGTGCCGTAGCGGAAGTACTGAACAGCACAAATACGGGAATGGCACTGCCCCTCCATTCTTCCTCGAATACGTAATTAAAGACGAATGTTGTTTTTTCATTTTTTTGGCTTCCGTAACTCATGTGTCTGATAGTTGTGACATTTTTTATCGCGTGGTAAGGGTAAATAAATGATTCGACGACCAAGTGAAAGTATGTGAAAATAGTGAAAACCATTTTCAGGCGTAGCGAGCGAAAAATTTGCTTCTGCGAACTGATACTCTTCTGTAGCAAAAGATCGTTTCGACCTTAGATGTGTTCATAACTTTTTATCCCAACGGTGATGATGTTTGAAGTAGAGTATTTACACAAAAAGTAGTTCGCGAATAAGCTTACGCTTATTTACGACGGTCTCTAGTAATATTTCATTTGCTTCGTTAAGGGTTGCTGTGGGATACGCTGTAACTAGAATTCTCAGAGGTACAAGTGAGTTCCCAAGGTTTGTAATCTGATTAAAAAAATTGGGACCGCTGGAGTAGAGACGTCGTGTCATTTTTTTGCGTTTCGCAGAGCAAAGGTAAATATGTCCACCAACAATCCGAACGTTGTTTTGAACCTAGTAGTACTCCACCTTTGAACTTAGTTACCCAGCCAGTAATAGAGCGGAGCTACAGCTTAACTTGAACTCCGTAGCATTGTGCACCGTGGGATTTTCCACATTAACATGCGATCGCCATAGGCGAAAGAGGTGGTACAGTAGCCTCTAAGCCACATTCTTTTCTTGCAATTTGCACGTTGCAAGATTAATTTTTGTTTTTTCGCGTTTTTGCGTTTGCACTGAATGATGTGGCACAATGGTGAAACGGAAGCTTCGTGGCAGGAATGGGTGTACATAAGTTGCCGTCGGGCCCTCTAATTTCTAAATTTTACGGAGGTGGAGGGGATAGTTGCAAGGTCATGCACGATGACTCATTTCTCTGGTGTCAGAACTGAGCTAGTGTTTCGTTTCTACTTACAAAGAGATCAGTTGTATAATGAACCCAAAAAAACTCTGCGATGGTTCATGTCCGGACTTGAGACGCGTTTCGGACTTACCTACGAAACGTAAAGTGGTAGTGTGTAGTAACTCGTCCTGCACTGAATCCAGATTATCTGCTTTGCAAATTTTTTTAATGAAAGAGGATTTTGAAATAATTCCGGACATTTTTAAATCGTAATTCTGTATTAAAAAAGTTACTCTATTGTGATAACGTCGTAATAATAATTTGTGTATTACTCGGCACTTTTAGGATAGCCCAGCACTTTTAGGATAGCCTTTATAAATGGGAAATTATTCATTGGCAAATGGTGTTCCACATTGACCTACACGCGTTTATTACTTGTGAACAATTTAATTGTCGAGCAGTTGTCTCACTGGCGAGTGGAATAATTGGGGTCACTACTCGTCTGTGGTCTAATAGGCACTGAAATATTCGCGAGCGCTGTCAGAGTCAGGAACCATTAACAACAACTTGCAGATGAGACGGGTCGCCGTCGGCTTTCGTGGATAGTCTCATAGGATAGTTGGGTCCAAGTGTTGCAAATCATTCTTGAGTTCAGTGATTGGTAATGTGAACTAGTGAACAACCATACCAACCAGAACCATCTACACATTCTTTAGTGTAGAAGCCACCACCTCACAAGTGTACATTTACTCTCTGCGTATCAGAGAGCACAGTGATTAGCGACGCGTGAGGGGAAAAAAAAATCAAGTACGGCACCGAATTAAAATTTTGACATACTCGTGCTTCGGCAATGGTCGAGAGTGTTGATCTATAGATGACTGATATACTCTGGTGCTCAGACTAACCTTTTCGTTGTTTAAAGCTTTATTTTACGTACATAACAAGGTGAGATTGTCCTGAAGCTTTCAGATTTGGCAAAAGACACCTGTGTGGCCAGCGACTTCCAAAACGACAGTGACAAAAAATATAATAATAATAATAATAATAGATTAGATCAGATTTACTTTCATTCCAATTGATCCGTAGTGAGGAGGTCCTCCAGGATGTCAGAAAAACAAGAATACATGACAAATATTTACAACTAAAACAAATAAGCTAATGTACCATTCCACAGGTCCCAAGTGGCATGGTCGTCATTTTTTAATGAACGCTATATGAAAGAATCATTTTACAAATACTAATGCACTGAATTTAAAATAAAAAAGTTTTTTATTTATTTATAAGGTAATAAACGTGTTATACAACTACTAAATACTTATTTACAATGAACACATTTCTGCACTGAAATTGTGCATAAGTTATATATATATATCTCAGTTGCTTCTACTGAGAAATTCATTAATGGAGTAGAAGGAGTTGGCCACCAATAAATCCTTTAAGCTTCTCCTAAACTGAATTTCATTGTTAAGCTCTTTATGGCGGCTGGCAAGTTATTGAAAATGTGTGTTCCTGAATAATGCACACCTTTTTGTACAAGGCTAAGTGACTTTAAATCCTTGTGAAGATTATTCTTATTTCTAGTATTGATTCCATACTATATAATAATAATAGTTTTACCTGGTGTATGCATAATTCTTTTGTGAAAGGGCATCATTCGAATCCATCTTGATAATTACAATGTTATTGGTCCAAGAAAATGCCGCAACTTTGATACCGAAGTTTGGTTTGAACATCACCCTGTTTTATTAGGCTTGGTCCTGTTGGAGGCCTTCCTCCAACGTGAGAACTTATTCACGGAACCAGTTATAGCTAGACCTACAATTTAACGTGGACTTCGAACCACAGTGCAGCTCGACGAATTTCACAATAACGAGCACTGCCAGAGGAGAAAGAAATAAGTGACACAATAATTCTAGAACCGACCGGGGAGCATGTAACTTTCAAAATTTGTTACCCAGTTTTTATGAAGGGTGACTATATTTACTCCCATCAGGTTTTAGCACATGGCTATTTATGGGGAACAGTTCGCTTTGAGCCAGGAAAAGAAAAGCTGCGTTAGGCACGTCTTGCGCTATACAAGATCTTTGTCAAGTATCTTTTATAAAAGACGTTTTAAAAATTCATAGTTTTTATAAAAGATTTATCAGAGAACTTACACGGGCCTTAGCTTTGGATCTTTTCGAGGGTAGTGGTAACCACGCTTGACTGTTGCTGAATTCGGTGGTGCATTGCCAGTCCTGGGCACGACAGGGCAGCGCAGACGTAGCGGCGGCTGCTGCTCCTGCTGACCTTGGGAGGTCGACGCTCGGCTGGCAGCAGGCAGAGTGGGTGTCGACCGTTGATGCTACACGCCCTGCCCTGCCAGCGGCCTCGCCGGCTCTCCTCAGGCCGCTCTCCTACAGGGCGCAAGGCCCTGGCCCAGTGCACGAACCATTTGCTGATTTTCGTATCCCGCCTACGAGATCTGTAATTAATGGAGTTAAGTTGCTCTGTCTTCCGCTGCGTTCTTAAAAACACCATCGTAAGATAGTGGGAGCGGCTGAAAAATTTAAGAAGCGTTATCAAATTCAGATGTCATAATTTTCGCAAAATGCGTAATTATCTGGGCCATTGTTTTGAAGTAACTTCTTTTATTGTTCAAAATCTTTGTTACAGAAACGGGCTGACCAGTAATTTTTAATTTCTGCAAGCACGCATAAACATAAATCCTTCTAACAGTGGAATTACAAAAATCAGCAGTCACACGAAGAGTAGAAGGCAGAAAGTGAAACGCTCTTAGCATACTTCATCACTATGTGATACACGGAACAACAAAGCTTAGGAACTTAATCCCAGGACACTGGCCCAAATCGGACGTTGAAAATTTCTTTCATCATCATAGTTCAAACTGGCACTAGAGTGTATTACTGATTTCTATGAAGAGTACATAAAAATAAACAAATAAAAATTTAAAAAAAAATTAAAATTACATTTAACATACAAAAGCCTTTTGCCACATTATTTGAACTATTTCTGATAACTGTTGTACAACGAGACAAACAACTAGCACCCAGCCAACCACTTCCTCTTTATTTTAATACGTCGCTACCTGCATGTAATCTCACAGGAAAAAAATGAATAGGGGTGAGGTATGCAGTAGCGCTGGTAATGTGACAGGACCTATCCTTCCAATTCAGTGAGGAGGGTATCTGTTGTTCAGGTACTTACGTTCTCAGCTTTCGTCTCGTCAGTCGTACCGGACGTACATGTGTGTGTGTGTGTGTGTGTGTGTGTGTGTGTGTGTGTGTGTGTGTGTGTGTGTGTGTGTGTTCTTAGTTGTGCCACTCGTACTGTTGTTTTGGACAAGATCTCTCACTTCCGACCCTAAAAGATCCACATCTGCATCTGTTCTTCCCAAGCCACCATACTGCTTGTACAATGGGTACCAGCCATCTTTCTCGCCCCCCCCCCCCCCCTCGCTTTTATTCCATCCGGAGGAGCCGCTGTTCCATTCGTCGCGGATGGTACGCGATGTAAAATTGTCGGTATTTCCGAGGATACGATTGAATCTATCAAATTTTATCACCGTGGTTAATATTCGTGTGGGAATAAGACGGAAATGGAGGTAATATGTCGATAACTTGATGCGGTCATTCTGAAATTTATGGAACTGTCTACGTGGCGGGAAAATTTTGAATATCACTAATTTCATGACTGCTGTTGGTACGGGAGCGTTCAGAATTTTTTCCAGTAAAGTTCTCCATGGTACAGTCCTTGGCTCATCACGCAGAACGGCCGTTAGATGCTACACATTTTTCACGTAGTAATTAAATCTCGAGAAATACAATTAATTACATCTTCCGGAGAAGAACGACGACGTAACGTCTACACCTGTTAATGATGTTTCTCGAGATTTGATAATTACATGAAAAATGTGTAGCACCTGACGTCCGTTCTGCGTGATAAGACAAGGACGAGAGTGACAAGATTCAAAGAAGAGCTATGTGAGTTCGTTTGTTTATCGCGAGTGCGTCACAGAAATGTTCTCTCTCTCTCTCTCTCTCTCTCTCTCTCACACACACACACACACACACACACACTGCTGAATTGGAGTGTTTGCCAGCGCCACACGTTTGTGATTGTACACAAACATGGTCATGGTTTAGTAGGGAGCCCCGTGTCGTCTTGCGTGAGTAAATCGACATGTAGGTGACACGAAGAATGCACGGCGAAGGCACGGGAGGTTGGCGCCGCTACGGATGTCGGTAACTGCGCTCCGCGTGGTATTAATACCGCGCAGATCTGTGCCAGCCATCGCCCTGGGTGCAACGAGAGTGGGGCAGGGTCATCCCTGGCTGTACTCTCTTTGGGCTCCTCGGGATGGAAAATCTGAAATAGCTAATTTCTCTTTACCCAGTTAATTTCCTTTTGCGCTTTCCGCCTCCAAAGGGAGGTACAGTCCAGTAGGAATGCTTCGCTAAAAGAGCTTTGTACCACCGTCGTTTCCAGATTGTCCTTTTAATTAGCAACAGAATGCGTTGCGAGTATGTTGTAAGGGTCCGAATGTAGAGCCAACTGCTGCCACATCTTTCGAGTTTCACGGACGTCCTTCATTCGCGCTGTTACTCCGTCTTTTCACACTACGAAATGGATCCACATAAAGATAACACATCACTGTTAGTCTTGCACATAAGGTAGTCTAGGTGTGTGTAAAAGAAAAGGAATAACAACCAATGCTGCGCCATTGTTCCCGAAAAATATAGGATATTCTTTGATAACTTGTATCACTATTGAATATTTTGATTCTGTACTCAAAATCTGGCTTTTAATAAGAAGCGGGCTCAAACGTCAGAGTACATAGCATCTTTTGAAGTAGATTACCAATACTACATACCCCTTTAGTTGCAGTTTTGAGCAATTTTTTACAAGAACGATTTAGAAAAAATTTATAAGGAAGGACAGTCGAAAAGGCCAATAAAATTTTTATGAATTTAAGATTTTTCGTGGCTGCATGTATTCTACATGTTTACTCCGCGGATCACTAGAAAGGTGTGATATTTGTTGTACCTTCGGTTTTCTTCCCGGTGTCGTCGCACCGTCCCACCCCCCGTCTTACTGCCTGCTTCCACCCCCTCATTCCATGGAACGGATGGAACGTGGAATGAATGATTGCTGCTATGGCTCCATACGAGCTATTAATAGTCTATATTTATTTTTACTGCCTCTGTGACAGCGATACATGCAGAACATGTCTAGATTTTTTGTCCCCTGAAATTCGCGTCTTGTAAGTTTCCAAGTAGACGTTTTCCGAAGGAAATAAACCTGTGACAGTTGGCGCCGGGCTTTTTGGTACACCTAATGTGCATCTAGTCCGGCTAAGCAGTATGCCATCATTGGTTGTACAAGTGTCTCGTAAGTAATCGCAAGTAGAGCAATTGTAGTTTCATGTTACCCACACCTAACATTTGCTGTACATACTACTGAACTTATGTAATCATGTCGGTTCTTATTATCACGCAGTAAAACTCAAATTGTGAGTCATTAAATCAGCAAGAAGTCAAGGATTGCAGCTGATAGGGTCTCTGAAGTATCCGGACATCTAGTGGTGGACATTAATATGGTTTGTGGTCTCCTTCACCTTTGTAATAACTTGAACTCACTTTCAGTCTGCGGAGGAATGGCAGCCCATTCTTCCTCTAGAGCCGAAACCATAGAAGGTAGTGTGATGTTGTACACTGGGATCTGGAGCGAAGTCGACGTTCTAACTCACCCCGAAAGTGTTCCACATTTTGTGAAAGTTTCACGGCAGTTCGGCTACAGAACCTAAGAATTGGTATGATAACCCAGTAGAAAGAACGTACTTTATTGTAGTTATTACTATTAATTACTCATTTCGAAATTTCAGACGACATATTTTCATTAAGCTCACAGCGTATAAATTATACAACTTTGTGAAATATTACACATTCTCTGTGATGTCACTTGATGGTATAGAAGGTGTCACATGTTGTTCAGTAAGTGCCAGATCGTGACAGTACGCTGTTAATACAATTGTTCTAATCAGGAACCTGAATCTTCAATTTGTTGAAGTCAGGCATCAAAGGCAGTACCATTGCAGTGAAATTTCCGCAGTTAATTAATGAAGGTTCCCACACATGGTTAGATGGTTACATTAAATACGGTATAATTAGATTATGTCAATCGATTTACAAGGACTGTGTGTATCAGACCGTTTGTATAAGAGCGACGAGAGCAGAAGATATCAGGTTTTATTCTCTCATCTGTGCGCCATCTTCCTTGAAAAAAGCTACGTTTATACAGATTCTCTCTCTCTCTCTCTCTCTCTCTCTCTCTCTCTCTCCCTCTCTCCACCCCCCCCCCCCCTGCCACCTTTCTTTCCGTGTTTTGAAGTATTGGAGTTAATTTCATTCTCGGGCAGGGTAGAGTGGTGGCGCAGGGCAAAGCAGCAGAACGTTTGTTCAGTAAGTTCTCAGCAGAAGACATCTATCAGCACAAAGATAAAGAGTAATTTTCGGACGCCGTAACACCAGCCTCACAGTTGCTCAGTTTGAGCTGGGTGGTCGGCTGGTACCTACGAATCGTAATTGCTTCGCTATAGGATGGTTCACAGCTTGACTTGAGGCAACTTAAATAGCTTTTCAGCAATCCTCTCGGAGATTTTGATTAATAATTTTTTATCAGCTTTCAATGCTTAATTACTGCAGAAGGCGAATTGACATCTTAATTCATTACGTAAAGATATTCTGACGCTGTCTGTCTCAGTTACCGGCTCACGATTTGAAACGTTAAAGCAATTCTCTCTGGTTGTGTTGGTAATTATATAAGTGTCTACGTGTGGTTTATGGCTGTGGCATTCGTGATCAGTGAGGAGAAAAATTACGAAATTGTGAATTTCCTTTTCCAAATCTACGTACGTACTCCGCAAGCCACCATACTTACAAACGTTCAAAACTGACCGTCGTGATACCGAGCAAGATGGTGCAATGGTTAAGGTAATGGACTCGAATTTGAGAAGAGCGGTATACATTCCTCCAACCGCCCATCTCGATTTTGATTTTTCGTAGTTTTCAAAGTGACAGATTCTGTTGGTAAGGCCTAGGCCTGTTTCCTATCCTTTGTTTCTCCAGTTTTCTGCGTACCTTAATCACCTCGACTTTGACGAGACGGTAAACAAAATCTTGTGCCCTTCAGATTGGATTGACAAGTTTGTGCATCAATTCCGTAACTCCCACTTCAACTTGCTGCAAGCGTAACATACGTACGGGTGCACACGGTCAACTATTCTACAGATGCGAACAGAGCTTTATTGATAGTGTTCACGTCTCGGAAATTCATTGCGAAGAACTAACCATTACATGTACTCACTCTGACTTTGGCTATTGGAATGTAGGGCTCTTTGTTTTCTTGACAGAAAGGCGCTGGAATGACAATTGGTTCCGGCCGCGCGGGATTAGCCGAGCGGTCTCGGGCGCTGCAGTCATGGACTGTGCGGCTGGTCCCGGCGGAGGTTCGCGTCCTCCCTCGGGCATGGGTGTGTGTGTGTTTGTCCTTAGGATAATTTAGGTTAAGTAGTGTGTAAGCTTAGGGACTGATGACCTTCGCAGTTAAGTCCCATAAGATTTCACACACACACACACACACACACACACACACACACACACTGGTTCCGTTTACGGGACAGATTTATAGAGTGACACTATGTACCATTTTGACATATCCGACCACGACTTGAGATATTTGTAGATTGCAACTTCGAGTCGGGCAGCTGGTAGAGAATGGCACGGGAAAGGCGAAGACTAGGTTACGATTTTCGCTTCGATTCACAACTTAATTTTCCAGGAATACTCGTACACGGGCACTTTCTGATTTAAAATTGCCTTCTGTATTTGTATTATAATAAGTACTTTCCGCGTGTTCTAAGGATGGCAGAATGAAAATGTTTTATAAACTTGCTGAATCCTGAAGATCAAAAAATTTTAAGCGCGATGTCTATTGTTCAGAAAATGCAAAAATGTATGTACAGCTTTTTGAAGTGCCCTTTTTTTTCTTGTTGTACGCTTGATGGTCGTTACAAGTGACTTGAATGGGACCGATTTAAGTTTTGTTTTGAGGAAGAGCAGTTGTGGGGATATAAATGAAGACTTAAATTTTACTGAAATCCCATCTTATTCGCTTTAAAATAGACTCCTTACATTGAATTCAGTTGTGCAAAAAGCACCTAGAAATCTCTTTACGATTGATAGCATGAAAGTGTACGAGAGGCTCGAACAAATCATCGTTGCTCCACCTATTTGGGATGGATACTACCTCTGTTCGTTTAATATCAAAGCTAGGCTGCGTAGCTGCTAAGGCGTAGGACTCGTATTCGGGAGGAGCTGTGAGCATTGCTCAGGCCGGCAGTTGTAGGCCACAGATTTTGATGAAATTTCGCACAGGCGTTCAGAATTGATAAGAAAATATGCCTGTTTCGTCTTTTACTCGACACTCAGTAGCTTTTAAAAAAATCAGTGCACACATTTTCTGTGGCGCCTAAGCCATAATCGGGATGAGAGGGGAGAGGGCACCGACTCCGTCGTTATTCCTAATTTGTGAAATCGGGTTAAGTCCACTTTCCTATTTTGAAAACAAATTTTTCATTACGAAAACTGAAACTTTTTTCTCTCTAGATAGTCAGCATTATTGTATTGTGAGCAATTTTTGTCCGTCAGAAGAAAGCATGGCTGTAAACAAGTTCGTATTTTTTTTTATCACTAGCAGTTAATAATTATTCATCTTTATATATTAAGATAAATCTGAATTTCCATAGACTGCAGTAATTGTTTGTTGCCTGAATTCCTTTGTCAGATGCGTTATTTCAAGTGCTTCATTTTGGAATTTCACTGCTTGACACTGGATACTTGCGAGAAGTGTGTGTTCCCCCTGAGCTGGAACGGTGTTTGTGCTTCTGCTGCTGCCGTAAACGCTTCTGAGTTTGATGTGAAAGCTAATCTTGCAAGTCTCGTGCGTTATACATGCCAGATGAGTGCTAATTGTTCGCTTCTGTGACCACTAAAATGTCGGCGGTGAAAGTAAGTTTAATGTCGATCCCAGCCAATAGTCGCTTCTAGACCATCGGTTCAGACTTCACCAAAGAAAAAGATGACTTTCGGGTTTTCCTTGCCGAACATGTCCGAATGAACAGCGCGAGTAACAAGAGCACAGTTGTGCGGACACGTTGACGCCCGCTCGCCTCAAACCGGTTTTTCACCAGCCGCAGTGGTGTTGCCTTCAAATGGCAACTTGCTCGTCGTGCCCTTGGTATTGGAGCCAGTTAGTAACCGTTGGTGGGTCGTGGGCTGCGGGTCTCCCGTGAGCCCACGGCGTCGTTGGTATCCTAATAATCTGAGACTTTTTAGAAAGCAGTGTCGTAGCAGCGAGCAGCTTACAGTGACCGCCATGTAACTGCTCGCAATTTCAAAACCCTTAGCGTTTGCTTTCTGGGTGACAGCGCCTGTTGAATATAGGATTTCCTTCTTGCCCGATCAGAATTTTGAGGGAGAGTAGGAGGGGATGATCTAAACACACAGTTGACCAGCTGGCTTTGCATGTTGATCAGACACAGATGCTACGTTTTCTTGATTGGCACATTTTTCCCCTGTTTGTGTCAAAAGCACTCTTACAAAAAGACGTGCAGTACGCATTAAATTACGGCGATACTTTTGGCGCAGCAGAAGCAACTAGGTTGACTCTTGATGCTGCTCTTACGCACTGGAAGACCCAAGTAAAGGCAGTTAAAACAGCTGCGAGAAACCAGTCAAACAAAGAAAGACAGTGGCTGATTCCTGTTTTCCTGGTTCCTGGTTTGTCTGTTACTTATATCCTCTATTAAATCATAATATGAGGAACCAGCCTTGTTGTTATTAGCCAGAAGACTAAACAAAGTCCTCTTGAGTAATTATACTATGTAGTTTTGAATCACTAAAGCAACTATGAACCTGGATTTTCGACAGTGTTCGCGGCGGTTATCTTTAGGGCGATGAAATGAAATGATCGTATGGCATTTATTGACCGGAATATCCCCTTCGGGATTCGGCCGCCGTATTGCAAATCTTTTTAGTTGACGCCACTTTGGCGGCTTGCATGTCAGTGAAGATGAAAATGATGTGAAGGACACACAACACCCAGTCCCATGCCGGGAATCTAACCTGGTCCCCCTTGCGTGGTAGGCGGTAACGCTACCGCTGCGCTACGGAGGTGGACTTTAGGGCGATGAAAGTGTTGGTTTCTGGTGTTGGTCTTTTCCATTATACTGTCCTATTTAGGTTGTCACGTGACGACCGAAGTAACTCCTCTGGGACCTTGTTGGACAGGCCAAAACTAAGATGCTAGTGATGAGGTGATCGTACAGGAGCCTATTGCCTCTGCTACTCTTTAACAGTTACCTCCACTGATGAGGACCGATACAAGAAACGTAGAAAGGTCAGTTTCATAGTTGTTCTAGTGTCACTTAATGACGCAGCTTAGTAACCAGAATTCAGACCTTTTCCTTCTTTTCAACGAGTTGGCCTACAATGTTCTTTTCCCCAATTCGATTCAGTAGCTTTTCATTTGTTACTCAATCTGCCCATATGAGTGTATTATCTTCGGACTTCATCTATAGCTCTACTTTTCAAAAGCTTCTATTCTTCCTTCTCTCTATTGTTTGTGGTCCACGTTTTACTTCAAAATACGGCTACACTCCAAATAATTACTTTCAGAAAATACAGGATGTGCATAAATTATCTTTACAGTGTAAGCCGGCCGAAGTGGCCGAGCGGTTCTAGGCGCTACAGTCTGGAACCGCGCGACCGCTACGGTCGCAGGTTCGAATCCTGCCTCGGGCATGGATGTGTGTGATGTCCTTAGGTTAGTTAGGTTTAAGTAGTTCTAAGTTCTAGGGGACTGATGACCTCAGAAGTTAAGTCCCATAGTGCTCAGTGCCATTTGAACCATTTTTTACAGTGTAAGACTGTGATACTTTTAAAACTATACTAGACATTAACAAATGATTTTCAACATTTGATAATTCATAAAGTTTTGTTTCTTCATTCGTACACATCAATGTGTGCGCTCTTAGTGGCACAGGCAATGTCTAGTCGGAATTACATTTCTCTCCACATACGATTCAAAATTTCGTCCGCGACATGTTCAACTGCATTGCAAATGCTACCTTCGAGTCCTGTAGGTTCGGTTCGGTACACCAGATCCTTTACAAAACCCCACATGAAGAAGTCTGTTGGCGTGAGGACAATGGATCGTGGCGGCCATCGATTTGGACCATGTCGTCCAGTCCACCTATCCCAAAGTTGACGATCATTTAGGAACCAGTGGCATGTTGCCCCATCCTGCTAGAATATGACTTCAGGTTGCAGGTGTTTCAGTTGTGGCACAGCGAACCCTCAGTGCTGTGATATGTTGTTCTGAGTAGACAAGACAGGTTGATGACTTAACTACTTAGATCTGAAGATGATCCAGAGTGATCGAAACATGTAATCTCATGACGGAACAATAAATGAGAATTATCGTAAATTCTTGTTGCATATCCATCTGATCACCACGGTTGACGCCAGACTCAAAGAAAAGAATTGACCAATGATGCAATTGTGCATCAGTTCGTACCAAACATTGTCCTGCCTCTTTCCATTTCACGTATGACATGAGGATGCTGTGAACCCCATATACGATTGTTGAGACGATTCAGTATGCCGAAAACGTGAAACGTTTTCTCACTGAAGAAACAAATTTTTTCCAAAAAGTAATTATTTGTGCCAGTGGGCTTTAATGCGTGAAGTAGCTGTATAGTAGTGGTATAGCCGTAACCTCGTATACAAGGCAATGTGCAGTGTTGGTCGTCTCATTTCCAACTCGGGCCGCTGTACGCACCGATTTTCTTGCAAACGGCTGACGTACCTTGTTCACGTTGACGTCTGAAACAGATGGGCGACCCGCACCTTTTTTTTGTAAAAAAAAAAATAAAAACAAAAAAATCTGTTTCCATAAATGTCGTATGCCAACCTCGAATCGTTGGTCGGGACAGTGGGAGCCCTCATTACCGTGTTGGAAAGTTTCGTTGCTCTTGGGCGTAGGGCGTCGTCTGTATGAACCGGGCCACACTGAGCTTTCTCCAATGGCGCTCACATTTTATCAGGTTTTCAAGTTCTATTTTGCGTAAAAATTGCGTCACCTGGAAGGTAAACAAAACGTTGAGTTATCATATGCCTACTTACATTCGATGTTAACAAGTTTGTTTTTCTAGCACCCTTTTCAGCTAATTATCATTTTATTTAGTGTTTTTTGTTGTGATTGTGTATTCTATTATTCATGCGTAAAGAATGGGCATGGAAGTTAATGTAGACGTGCTACCAAGCACGATTTTTATTATTCATTATAACATATTGATAAGCCACCACTCTCTGTGTTAACATAGCTAGATAGTATTTACAATGTCCATTGTCCCAGGAAGATTGCTTACGAGGAGAGACTTAAATCTCCTTAAGCATTCATCATCATCACCCAGCCAATAGCCTTGCCAGGTTGGATAAACCGGTTCTCGCCCGATTACCGAAATTAATCAATGTCCTAATTGAAAGACAAGCACCCGGCCGTTAAGTCATACGAGATCATCATAATTGTATTGTTTACCATACTTAAACGATATTATCACATAACGTTGATTCGTCATCAAAAACAATTTCTGTTAGTCACTGGCAAGCTATTTATACACGAATGAGCCAAAAAAAAAGACCACATGCTTAGCACCGTGTTGGTTCACCTCTGGGACAAAATACACAGCGATTCTAAGTCCTCTTAAATTACGGCCGGTGGTTTGGAGACCGGGGCTGACGCAAGCTACGGAAGTGCTCCATCGGCTTCAGGTTAGGCGAATTTGGTGCTCAAATGCTCCTAAACCACTGTAGCTCGATTCTGGCGTTGTGACACTTGCAGTAAATCCTATTGGAGACTGCCGTCGCCGGCGGCAAAGACATCAAACATGAAGAGATCCAGGTGATCCGCAATAATGTTCACATAGTTCACAGGAATCATGGTGCCTTCGATTACTTTCATAGGTCCCATTGAAACTCAGGTGAATGTTCTCCTTAGAGTGTAATACTGTCGCGATCGGCATGCATTCGTAGTGCCATGAATGTTTCGAACAATTGTTCGCCTGAAAGGGTATCCGGACACGACCACCGACTTGGTGTAAAAGAAATACGAGTCATCCGTTCAGCTACACGTTTCCATTGATTCACGAATCTCGATGATGCTGTTCCCACAGCAGTCTAATTAGCGATACCATAAGGACAACATAAGAACACGTAGGGATCTATTGCTGCGGAGCCTCGTGTTCAGCAATGTTCGCTTAACGGTGTTCTCCAAAAAGTTTGTGCCTGGCATCAGATCTGCCACATGTAGCCACTTGTTGCTTTACATAACTGTACAGGCGTCAGACACCCACTTGCTGTAGACACGCCAAGTATTCCGATTTTTCCGTAAATCACTATATTATAGGAGACCCGCAAAAATTATGTAATTCACTATTTTATTTATTTTAGTAGTTGACAACACAGTGCTTTTCGTATTGATTCAGAAGTAACGCGATACCCTTCTAGCATTTGTTTAGCACAGTCTGTGTAAATATATATAGACACTTTTCAGCTACAGTGTTGTCTCCTTAACTGCACTTTTGGGGGTGCTTAAACTAGTAGTTATGTTACAATTTGGCTTACTGATAATCACGGTATGACGTCACTGTCAAGTGTAAAGCAATTGAGTAGCATTTAAATTAACTCTCGCACTTTTTCAAGTCTTTTTCGTGCATAGGCAAACGAACTCAAAGTTTAATGTATTTGTTTCTTTTAAAATTACGAATACTCTGCCAGACATTTTTTAGTAGGCGTCTTTCTTGTGTCTTCACAATTACGTCACATGTCTTTCGAACACATCATTAGCAACTCCAACAACAGTTCCGAAGCGACTAGCTACATATACATTCCTCTTGTCTATGTTTGCACAGCATTACACTTTTTATCTTTTACAAAGTATATTCAGTTGTTTGTGTGTATATAACGATGGTTTGAAGTCATTATTTTGTCTTTAATAACATTTTCGGCTATGTTATGTGGCCGCGCTGTCTAAGGCGTCGGGTCACGGATCCCGCCGGAGGTTCGAGTCCTCCCTCGGACATGTGTGTGTGTGTGTGTGTGTGTGTGTGTGTGTGTGTTGTTCTTAGCAGAAGCTACTTTAAGTAGTGTGTTAGTCTATGGACAGATAACGTCAGCAGTTTGGTCCCTTAGGAATTCACGCACATTTGATCATTTTATGTCATGTGGTTAGTTTGATTGGGTTATGTGGTTAGTCCTGCTGCTTTAAGAGAGTGTTTCGTTTTACTGAAATACGTTCAAGTAAAATATATATATCTGTTATACAATATTCTCTGAATTCAGTAATTAAAAGTGAAGAGAATTTTTGATAGTCGAAAGCCTAGTGCAGTAATTCAGAAGCCTGTAGTGGTGAAAACGGTCAGAAAAAGTGTGATTCGGAAATACAGACCGAGCTACACGAAATTCTCCTGTCCCAATTACTGATACCTTGTTTCAGGACTTGGCATCTCTGGTTTTGTGATGCGGTATGGACGCCCAACACCTTATCGCCTTCGCCTTCTCTCTCTCTCTCTCTCTCTCTCTCTCTCTCTCCCTCTCTCCCTCTCTCTCCCTCTCCCTCTCCCTCTCTTGTCTTTTTTCCTCGTCCTTCAAACCATTTTCCATAGGTGCTTATATATTATATAGTGTAAAATGTTTTACACGGAACTGAGGGGGCCCAAATAGTTTTTGCGAGTGTTTAACGATGCACGAAAAAAATGATTTTTCGACAGCGTCAAATTTTATTAGAGTACATTAATTCGATTTTTTCAACAAGTTACTTTTTTGCGTACGTGCTGGACGTCGAAAGTCCACATAAAGCAATTTTTTTGAGCGTGGGGGTGGGGGCGGGGGAGGGAGAGACTGAATATACGAGTAGCGGCTCACTATTGGTTCACCTCTTACATTAACAAGACAGCCAAAGGTCGTTATTCACAGTGTAGAGAATGGCTGAACGTGGGGTCTGAGTGGGGCACGGTCAAATGGGGGTGCCCCAGATATCAATGTTGGCGCCGCTCCTGTTCCTTATTTATATAAATGATAATGCCCGCCGGCAGGTGTGGCCGAGCGGTTCTAGGCACTTCAGTCCGGAACCGCGCGACTGCGACGGTCGCAGGTTCGAATCCTGCCACTAGCATGGATGTGTGTGATGTCCTTAGGTTAGTTAGGTTTAAGTAGTTCTAAGTTCTAGCGGACTGATGACCTCAGATATAAAGTGCCATAGTGCTCAGAGCCATTTGAACCTTTTTTTTTATAATGCCCTCCAATTTAACAGGTAATTCTAAACTATTTCTGTTCGTTGATGACACTACCTTGGTAGTAACGGATGCTACGTGCAACCTTGGCTCTGTTTAAAGTAGTGCACTCCATGACATAAGTTCATGGCTTGTCGAAAATAATCTCACGCTAAATCACAGTAGGACTTAGTTATTTAGTCTTCCTAACACACAGTTCAACAGAACCGTACGTTTTACTCTCACAGAATGGTCATATGGATTAGCGAAACTGAATAGTTCAAATTTCTAGGTGTTCAAATAGATAGTAAACTGTAGTGGAAAGCCCACGTTCAGGATCTTGTTCGAAGGCTTAATGCTGCCATTTTTACTGTTCGAATGGTATCTGAAATAAGTGATCGTTCGACACGAAAATTAGTCAATTTTGTTTGTTTTCTTTCGCCTATTCAAGGGGTAACTCTCCTCATTCTCAAAGGATATTTGTGGCTCAGAAACCGGCAATTAGGGTTCAAAAATGGTTCAAATGGCTCTGAGCACTATGGGACTCAACATCTTAGGTCATAAGTCCCCTAGAACTTAGAACTACTTAAACCCAGCCAACCCAAGGACACCACACACACCCATGCCCGAGGCGGGATTCGAACCCGCGACCGTAGCAGGCAATTAGGGCAACATTTGATGTAAGTTCGCGAACCTCTTGCCGACCCCTGTTCACTAGTCTGGGTATTCTGACATTGGCCTCTCAATGTACATATTTTCTTTACTCTCGTTTCTTGTTAACAATATCAGCTTACTCCCAAGAATTAGCAGCTTTCACTTAGTTAATACTAGGCAGAAATCCAATCTGCATTTGGTTCGCATTTCGTTGACTCTCGTGGAGAAAGGTGTGCAGTAAACTGCTGCATCCATTTTCAATAAGCAACCAAAAGAATTCAAAAATCTTGGCAGTTATCCACGCGCTTTGAAATTGAAACTGAAGAGTTTCCTCGTGGGTCATTCCTACTATTTTGCGAGAAGTTCCTTGAAAAATTAAGCTGATTTCTATGTTATATCATCGATTGCGTTTACTTAAACTTATGGCTTGTCTTTTTTTGGGTCCATAAACATTTTATTTTACCTGTTATTTCTTTTATGTTGTAATTTCATGTACGACACGTTCCATGACCTTGGAGATTTGCTCTTCAATTTTGTCCTACGGAACTAGACGTGTAAAATACAATAAAAATGCGCATACTTCTCACGGTGTTGGCATCGTGTTCATCACTGCGATCTTTTGAGCTCCGAACTAGCTCCAACAAATATCCGCCTGTCAAAATAAACGTTGTACATACGTCATCCTCGACTGCAGTAAATTCGTCTAGTGATTTTGTAATAGTCAAGTCATGTGGCAACTTTTCCAGACTATTTATTAAAATGTCCACTCAATATCCGCCTATTCTTGAGGCGCCAATGAGTCTGGTACTGTTCTGAATCCCGCACGGCGAAATAATTTTCCGTCGTGTTAGGCGTCATCGTATTTCATTCAAAACGCAGCATGTGTAACGCTTCTAGACTGATGATGTTTTCTCTGCTTGCATCATCACCGAAAAAATCAGGTATGGTACAAAACGTTGAATAAACATTAACATGAAAAAAATATGGCGATCTTGACGAAATACAATGCAATGTGATATTTTTTCTTTAATTTCACTTCTCGGATGAGAATATATACATAGAAACAGCAACAAACCGTGTTTACATATAACGTGTCCATTGTGGCACAACTTGACCAGAAGGGATTGGTTGGTAGGACATGTTTTGAGGCATCAAGGGATCACAAATTTAGTATTGGAGGGCAGCGTGGAGGGTAAAAATCGTAGAGGGAGACCAAGAGATGAATACGCTAAGCAGATTCAGATGGATGTAGGCTGTAGTAGGTACTGGGAGATGAAGAAGCTTGCACAGGATAGAGTAGCATGGAGAGCTGCATCAAACCAGTCTCAGGACCGGAGACCACAACAACAACATTGCCTCGTTTCTTTGATAGATCAGTACCCGAGCTATCCCTCTCTCCTTGAAATTTTGTTGAATTGTCTCATACTTGTAGTGTCTCTGAAGATGTGCGTAAAACCATAGTTTGTGAGCTGCGTTGTAGGTGTAGAAACATAATTGGCAGTCAGTATATACCTTGAGATTTTGCACGCATTGCTGAAAATACCTGCAGTACCGTTTTAAAGCAGTTTTACCATCGTCTGCTGATCATACACCCATCTTTTTGCATAAGCCCACCAGACAAAATATTAGTTACCCCCACCAATAAGCACACCGGTCGCTTTAGACCGCTGTAAGTGATACAGAACTGATATCAGGGGGTCATGTGATACTCCACGGGCGACGTAAATAACGGCAGTAAAGTGGTGCGAGTGTGCGCTCGCCATCTGTTGTATGGAATCGGCGCATTAAGATGGCTCTTGTGTTGAGACGTGACACAATGGCAGACATGTGTATCGTGTTTGGACGAGATCATCATCACACCGTGATTGAAGTGGGGTCGTTCTGTGCCAAGTGGTCTAGGGATTCCCGCACGACCACCGCGGCTTTTGATGAAATTTTGTATGAGCAATTGCACATGCTCTCAGTGAACATTGTTAAGAGTTTCACAGTAATTAATGCAATACTTTCGGTGATTAATTATTTCTTCGCAGCCATCAACAATTCACCAGTGAGTTGTCGGCAACTTTGAGACATATCTCCCACAATATTTTCTTGAAAGACACAAAAGTAGGTCATCTTGTACAACTTTTTCTCTCTCTTAAGCGAAATAATAAAAAAAAGGCCCAGAGCGATCTTCGTATGTTAATTTAAAGCAAAATTGTCCGAAAAAAAGCTCGAAAAAATGCGAAGTTTAGCTTTTTGTATCTCCAGAAGTAATATCTGGTTATACCTGAAATCTTGCACGTAACAACCTACTAATACAAGGTCTTAGAATATAAAATTTCGTTCTTCTACTGCTTTCCAGTTGCGGACAAATTGAGGATCAAAGTGATGAGTTTTCTTAAAGAAAATGTCAAAAATGGCTATTTTTGGCCCACTTCTACAAAGAAGTGTCGTTTACAAACACAGTAAACCCATTTTCATTAGGAAGACCATATTCCAAACCACCTAAAAACTGTATTTGGTTTTGCACTGCGAGCATTATAAGGTACTAAAAGTAGGTGAAGCAAAGTCGGCCGAAAAAATAGACGCTTGAAAAAGAAAGTGAATTTTTCTTTTTATAGCTCCGAAAGGAACTGCGGCTAAACCTGAAACATTGCACATAATAAATTACTAATAAAAGGTCTTAGAATATAAAATTTCTATCTCCTACTGCTTTGGAAACTATTGGAAAATTATTGCAGGCAAGGTTTCAGGTGTATCCAGCAATGACTTCTGAAGCTATGAAAAGCTAAACTTAAGATTTTTCCAAGCATCTATTTTTTCGACCGATTTTACTTCAAATTGTCCATACGCAAATCGCTCAGAAAAACTTATGTTATTATTGCGCTTAAGAAAGCGAAAAACAATTGTACGAGATGGCATAGCTCTTTTCTTTCTAGAAATGTTGCCGGAGATATTATGTCTCAAAGTGGCCGAAAACTCACGGGTGCACTGTTGTTAGCTGCTCTATGGGATCAAACAAATGACCAGATGCCTGCAAGTATTAAATTGGCGAAAGTAAAACTTTACCAGTATTGGATGGAAGCATGTGCGATGTTCACTCAAAATCTCAGCAAAATCCGTGGTGTGATGCGAGAACTTTTTTCCGAAATTAGACCACTTGCCCGATTTGCTCGTGTATCAACGCATTCTATATAACGTGTCTGCAAGGAATAGTGTATGTACCACTCGCAGCAGTGTAGCACGGCGTAAGAACAATGGTCGTAAGCAGGTGCTAACCGACAGGGACCAGAGACAAGTGTCACGCATTGTCAGCGTGACACTGTTTCAAACCCGACAGGAATTGCTGCTGTCAGTGCAGGCTGGCCAACATTTCCGCGCGAAAATTGTGAAGGGAGCTACATGCAATGGACATTTGGTGCCCTCATAAAAGGCCATTGCTCACAGAAACATATGAAGCTGCGTGTCTTCACGGACCAATCAAGGAAGCCGGATATGACCGTGTGATGTTTTGGGCGCGTTTTTCGTACCTTGTCTTTGGGCTCGCTAATTCAGGTTACCCTGAACACGATCAGAATGTTCATATCAACATTATCGTTGACCGAGCGTTATTCTTCCTTCCAAATCTTCTGACGAGCGTGTTGTAGAAACTCCCGTCTTCCAAGATTTCAACAGCCTTATTCGCAGTACGGCATTCAATCGTTCCTGGTTTGCCGAACACTAGGCTATCCTAATCACACGTCAACTGTCACGCTAGATTACCTGATTTTAACCCCACAGAAAATATCTGAACCTTTTGGAACAGCGGGTGAAACGTAGCGATCAACATCCTCGTAATTGAAACGTAACGTTTATTCAGAATATAACTACAATAAATTGAAAAATAAAGTGTTGTACATCGAAAATGTAACAGTAGAGAGACCCAACAACGGAAACGCTCAGGTCGCAGAGGACGTAGGAGCAGCTTTAATTGAAATGCAGCACGGGCGGTGCCGTGACTGCTGTCATTCTCTTACTTCCGCTTGTGTGCCACTGGTTAGGAGTAGGGCGATGAAGGAGGGAGGGGGGGATACACACATGGTGATCAAGCTCAAATCAGCTCTACAATGAAATCTTTGTCAGTAACTGTGTGAAATATATTTTGAGGAAGTAAATCTGTTACAGTAATGACTGGTCATTGACATGACAATTTTTGCTGACAAGCGATAATCTTACTACGGTATAATCGGTAAGAGTAAGGGCGAGTGTCTGTGTATGCAGATCAGTAGACCAGAGCAACAAAATGTATGTTTATTGTGAAAACTATAAGAATTTTATACAGAAGTTATAACAGAGCCCGCATCTCGTGGTCGTGCGGTAGCGTTCTCGCTTCCCACGCCCGGGTTCCCGGGTTCGATTCCCGGCGGGGTCAGGGATTTTCTCTGCCTCGTGATGGCTGGGTGTTGTGTGCTGTCCTTAGGTTAGTTAGGTTTAAGTAGTTCTAAGTTCTAGGGGACTGATGACCATAGATGTTAAGTCCCATAGTGCTCGGAGCCATTTTTGAAGTTATAACAGAAGTTTCGAAATAACTCGAAAAACAGCTAACAAATGGCCCTATGCAACTCGACAATATATGCGTGCATAATTAAATCCGTCCTCCGCAAGCAGTCTTTGCAACCACATGACAACCTTTTCCGAATTTCCGCGATTAGCAGTGAGGAGATGGCGCAAACGAACGATGAAATGTGCCATCACATCCTGTAGTATCTCAACGGAAATGGATTCAGATGCCACACAGTTCGTCAATTCAAGCTCGTCCAGCGTGGTGGGATGGTTCCAGTAGACAGTGTCTTGCAATGTGACCCACAAAAAATAATCACAAGGAGTCATATCGGGCGAATATGGAGACCAATCCATCCACGCACCAGTAAATTTGTGATAATCCAATGCAGCGACTCTATTCCCGAAGAATTCATCAAGAAAGCGGAGCACCTTTTAGACAGAATTTGGTCTGGTGCCTGGCCGATCCGTCAACGCTACTAGTGTGGCGACAAGTTGTTCTAAAACTGAAACGTAATCTGCACTCGTGATTGTTTCTCGCATGAAAAAAGGGCCAGTAAAACATGTGCTGCATATCCCACTCCAAACAGTACCTTTTGGGGAATACAATGGTTTAGGTTCACACAAATGGGGATTTTTCAGAAACCCAAAATCGCCTATTTTGTTTATTCACGATTCTATTCATGTGGAAGTGTGTTTCGTGCAGCCAACATGTGATCTTCATTATCAGTCACTGCGATAATCTGTTTCGTAGATTAGCCCTCTGCCTCACAGTTCGTACAGATGTGGTCCGGTGGCTTTGGATTTTGAATGGAAACGTGTAGGCTCTATCTTAGTACTTTTTGCGTGCTGGAACATTTCAAGCAATTCTTTGCAGGAGTTATTTGGACGAATTTCCTTGGATTTTGCGGATTAATTCAGGAAATGGTGGCGACATTTTTAGGAGTATCTACAGTTTGCCTGGAAATTCCACGCTGCTTGTCGGGCGGAATTTGGCGAAGAGCTTGCGGATGATTTTCGCATCGGGTCCCTTTGGAATATGAAATATTGTTCAAACTCCGCACGTAGTTGCCCTAGGACTGCGTAGGAACTTGTGGCATCGTAGTGCCAGAGAAACACATTCTTCGGTGGAATACATGATTTCAACCTCTTCCTTTCTCGTTTCAACGGGGAAACGGATCGGTTCTAGCTGCGCCGTAGTATATGGGTGCTACTTATTGCGTTTACAGTCCCATGTTACCAGCTTTTCGGACTATTTCGAAACTTCTTTATAACATCTGTATAAAATGCTTCCAGCTTTCTTAATAAACATACAATTTGTTGAACTCGTCTATCGATCTTAGTTTTCGAGATACTTTTTTTTGAAATCACGGATTCCTTCGCTGGACACCCTCTAATAGTGGATATAGTTTAAAAGGTCAACAGCACGAAATGCCTTTAACTTAACAGCTAGAAATATTTTTAATAAAACTATAAGGATAATAATTGTTTGCACAAACCTTAATGTTGTTTTTCTGTCAGTAATATCAGAACCAAGAGTAGTTGTTGTCCAACTTTGGATTATTTGCCTCAGTCAAGTTCCCTGGGAGGCATACTGCAACACTCATTAACTGTTAGTTATTAGACCAAACAACTTCCAGTTACTTGCATGTAAAAATGACAAATTATTTTTGAAGGCATATTGTCAAATCTTAACAATATAATACGCCGACCAGTTATATTCAGGTCATAGAATCGCTATAAATGAATTTCTTCGTGGTTTTTATGGAGAAATTATGGAAAGAATACTAAGTAAGACTTACCAAGCAGGCAGTGTAGATGGAATATTTCGCTTTTTGTTAAACATATCCCCACAGCTCTTATAACCTAATTTTTTTCCTAAAAGAAACAAGTGTAAATATGTACAGAAGCAAATGGAAATGATGGGTAACTCGTCTAGCTGAAGCACTATGTTGTAGGCCTGGTTACTTCAGAGAACGAGCCGTAGTCAAGTGTTGAAACTCCAGTGGCACCAGTATTATATAATGGAAACATTTGCGCTGTGCACATAAAATAAAACTTTTCAAGAATACAAAAAAGCCGTATAAGTTAAACTGAATCCCCTGAAAATAGCTGTAGTGGAAATGCTGACGCATTGAAATCACTGACCACCAGATTCAGTAGTCTTTTCCTCACGATGTCATCAAACGTTGTACTTAGTAATAAACAAGCAAACACAAATACATTAGGTATACAAGGTGCGTCTGAGAAAAGAAAACAAGAGTTATAAGCAAATTACCTTCACTGACCACCATTAGCAACAACATTTTTACCATGAATGGTAAAACCGTCGCCGACCGCGGTGGCCACGCGGTTCTAGGCGCTGCAGTCCGGGACCGCGCGACTGCTACGGTCGCAGGTTCGAATCCCGCCTCGGGCATGGATGTGTGTGATGTCCTTAGGTTAGTTAGGTTTAAGTAGTTCTAAGTTCTAGGGGACTGATGACCTCAGATGTTAAGTGCCATAGTGCTCAGAGACATTTGAACTTTTTTTAAACCGTCAACAAAAATTTGTGTGGAATCACTCGGAGCTCCTTGGCCACGCTTTGTTGAATATCCGCGACGTCTGCGAAGATGAAGCTTCTCAGTAGTAATTTAAGGCGGGGAAACAAAAATATCGACGCCAAATCTGGAGAATAAGGGGGGTGGGTGGGTGGGTATTGAATAGTCACCTTGCGTTGAGCGAGAAAGTTGGCACGCTAATCGCAGTATGCAGACGGGCGTTGTAGAGCTGACTGTTCAGCGCCACCCTTATTCTCCAGATTCGTCACGGCAGAATTCTTTTTGTTTTTCCGCCGTAAATAATTAGCCCTGAAAGGCTTCCACTTCGCAGACGTTATGGATCTCGCAACAACGCATGGCCACGGTGCTTCGAGCGATTCCCAAGTTTACCCAGTTTCACATCCTTACAACCGTTGTCGGAAGTGTGTTGGACGTAGCTAATAGTGATTGATTTGACAGCCAGTAAAGGCATTTCGTTTGTAACTCTTTGTTTCCTTTATTTTCCGAGACCATTAACAGAACTTTTCAGACGCACATTATATTTCAGTTACCTCTGTACCATGTGTCTCTGACGTATCCTGTGAATGTGTGGAACTCAAAATTCTACTTAGCGCACTAAAGTGTTATGACATCCAAGTGTGATGTTGACTGATCAAGTAGGAGTATACTAATGAAGGGACCGAATTCAACGGTACGAGAGGCAGGTGATGGCTGAACGGGCCTACAACCGGTTCAAAGCCCACATTGAGTATTAATCTCACAAACAATCATCTTATGCAACATGAGAATGCAGGCTTTCGTGACGAATTTCATTGATGAAATCTAGTCGGGATATCAACCAAATCGCAACGTCATATTGTCGCAACGTATCCACTCGTCATCTTCGCGTATATGAAGAATAGAAAACTCGTCGAAACGTTGCGACAATACGACACCTCGTGTCGGCTGATAACCAAAAAGATTAAATCAATCATGCAGTTTCAAATAAGCAAGACGGGTCTCCTAGCACTGTAAGTGGACATTAATGGTGATATAATAAATGAAAAAGCGTGTTAAAAATAGTTTGAGTCCTACTAGATAATACATTCTTAAGTATTGCACTGGTGAGGGGCACATTCGGTTTCGAATCTCGTTAACTGGAGTAGAGTTGTCTTCATTGGTGAGTCCCGCTTCGAATTGAGCACCGATGACCAGCGAAGGCGTGTCTGAAGACGTTCCAGACCAATCTGTCGCCCACCATACGACCCGATGGTCTGGGGTGCCATTTCTTTTCATTGCAGGACCTCTTTGGTTGTCATCTACGCAACCTTACACCACTGCGCTACGTCGGCGATATTCTACGCTTCGTTTTGCTGTCCTTCATGGCAACCTAGGCTTACATTTCAGCAAGATATTGCCCGCCCGTACACGGCGAGATTCCTGCTGCCTGTTTTCGTGCTTGCCATACCCTACCATGGCCAGTTAGATCGACGGATCTCTCCACAATATTGAGAATGTGTGGAGCATTATTGACAGGGCCCTCCAACTAGCTCGAGATTTTGACGATCTAACGCGTCAGTTGGACAGGATCTGGCATGATATCCTACAGGAGGACATCTAATAACTCGCATCAGTCAGTGACAAGCCGAATAACTGCTTGCATAAGGACCAGAGGTGGACCAACGCGTTATTGACGTGGCTCAGTTTGTAAAGCTGTTTCTATTGAATAAATTATCCAGTTTTTCTCGAAATTGTAATCATTTGTTTGTCTGTACATGTACATCATATCTACCGAGTTCCGTCCCATTCGGATAATTCCTTCGTAGTGCGTCCCCCCACCCCATCCCCTTCTTCTTAAGTGTAATTTAAAATAATCACTGCTTAGCTAAACAAATCAAGAAGCTCATTTAACGTGATTTGCTTGTATAAGTATCTTATCGTGTTGGCCAAAAACCACGTCTTTTGGCTCTTTGGCATGTTTTCGCGTTGTGTTGATGTACGGAGTTACCATCTGGGGCAATGCACCTAAAATAAATGAAGCATACATTAAGCAGAAGTAAGCTGCAAGGATAATATATATAGTAGATAATGGCACATCTTGCACGGGTCTCTTTAATGACAAGTACATGTACTTCTTTATGTTTCTTGTTGCTGATAATAAAGACAAGACACAAAAATGATTTCGTGTAGACTTTGCCTATTTGTCTAGTGTCCAGAGGGGGATTACGTGAAAGTGGAAAGGTGTTCAGCAATTTCCCATCTAACATGCAATAAGAAATTGGGAATCTCCGCTAATTCAAAAAACAGTGAAAAACATTCCTCATTTAATTACTCCTACAAATTACCTGATTGTCTGGATTCAGTGGTCGAAAATTTCTGTTTGCTACGTGATAAGTTGAAGTGTTCATTTTAAATCTTCACGACGACTAGTCGTGTATTGTGAAAATACTAATGTATTTACACATGGGTAACAATTTCCTTGTAGAAGTGCCACGTTATCAAGCCACCAATAGGAGATAAACAGAAGCTATTTGGTGTATCTGCGGAAGCAACAGTTTTTCTCAAAGTAGCACCTTCGTTTCACTTTTACTAGGTTACGTTTAGCTGACGTAGGCACACACAATTTTCTACAGTATAATGATAACTTACTGATAATGCGGGTTAGATATTACATTTCTGTGATTTGCTTGTCTTTTCTTAACGTCCTCTACTCTCATCTCATTGGCATTTAAAACAGAGGGAAGATCGTTATCAAGAAAAATTGCTGGCTTCTTGTTACATTATAAAATGCAATAAGGTGAAATGTGGCGCACCGACAACGGCACGCCACAAGCACCGCACATTGTTGATTCGTTCCCTATTCCTGAAGTTCCCGCTCTTGATGGAATCAAGACATTTCTCAGTATGATAATTTTATTGGTGGTCACATATGTATCCCACTAAAGCTCGAACGTCGGACTTTTGTTTTATTCTGTACTTTTATACTTCGTATTTCCACTACAGTAATCATAAGGGCTTCATCAAAAGACACCTAATTTATTTTCAGGTGGTGACGCCCACAGCTCCAAGATACTTGAAAAATGTCATGATTACCGCCTTGAGGAGCTGATAAAATCTTTAGTTAAGCAATCGGTCTCCTTCGATTGACCATCGGCTTCTTAAAAGCATTTACAACATTATATTAGATGAAAATAAAATCATTGATGATGTCAGATAATAAAATCATGAATTAGTCATCGTTGTCACACCGTAATGTGAATTACACTGTCAACGTGTAAACCGTGCTAGGCAGGACATTCTTTCATGTTACGTCAGCATTCGGCGTTAAGGCATTGAACGGACGCATACATAGAGCCGACTGCACACCTCACCTGAATTTATTTTCGCTTTTAAAAAGCTTACGGTTGTCAGTCCACCGAAACTGCTTGTGTAAATAAAGATTTATTTATTTATTTATTTATTTATTTATTTTTTTTTTTTGGCATTGCAGGACGATAATCACGACATTTTTCAAACACCTAATGTAATCCCTACGCTAGTTAGGATTATTCGTGTTTTCATGAAACTGAACCTTTACATTCTGCGAAACTTTGAGCACTAATAAAATTATTTCAGTGTGAAAAAAATTCTTACAAGGGATATTATAATCATCAAGGGAAGCAGAAGCAGTGTGAAATTACGCAACGATAGCATTAAATGAATAACATATCATGCTATTTCACAGACAGTGCCTCAAAGCATTTTTGTTACTAACTTCTACTTAGTCGCAGAAGTTTGCCTTCACCAAATATCAGGATACCTGTTCTTAAATCACTCTTTGGCTAATTATACGCGTCACCGTACCCCCCAGGCCAAGAAGACGATACGAATCCATGGAACAGATAGTTCTGTTGTTAGTTTCAGATAGTTTTGTAGTTAAGACACGGCAACATAGAGTATTAGATGGGACAAAATCAGGCCTGTACTGTGTTTAAGTGTCTGGATTCGGACTGCTCAAGACAAGGGTGTGCTCTTGCTAACAGGCAACCTGAGATTGGAGTGCAGTCTTCTCCAAGCGCAATTACCGAGCGAGGTGGCGCAGTGGTTAGCACACTGGACTCGCATTCGGGAGGACGACGGTTCAATCCCGTCTCCGGCCATCCTGATTTAGGTTTTCCGTGATTTCCCTCAATCGCTTCAGGCAAATGCCGGGATGGTTCCTTTGAAAGGGCACGGCCGATTTCCTTCCCCATCCTTCCCTCCCCCGAGCTTGCGCTCCGTCTCTAATGACCTCGTTGTCGACGGGACGTTAAACACTAATCTCCTCCTCCTCCAAGCGCAATTGTGACAGCGTGACCCCTTACAGCGCAAAAATCCTACGTGAAATCTTCTCGAAGCACAGTTGTGGCAAAGTTTCCTCTTGTAGCGCAAAAATCGCACGCCATTCTCCTTGGTCATTTCTGTTGAACAAGCAAGGGGAAAGATCTCCACACATGATTACAACTACTTCTTTTGTTAGACTGGTGCAATTACATCTTGTTACCAATGCTTAAGTAACTTTACTTGTTATCAGCTACGATTTTCAAGACTTTCACCTGCCTGGTGTAATGAATCACTGCTTCTAATAGGACTTCGAATTGCCTTCCTTTCATCCGTTATTCGCTGACTGCAAAGCTTCCTGACGTTAATTAAGCTTCTCCCTGATATTTAGAGACGGCAGCTGATACAGTCGTAGATTGCAGTGAACGTTAACATCAATTTTCTAAGCACAAAACTGGTTTTCCTTCGTAATCTGTATTGCTAGCCCCTTCAAACGACTTAACATCTTTTTCTATCTGAATTCGTCCAAATGCTGCCCGTGATCATGCAAGGACGATTCTAAACTGTTCAGTGCAATCGTTCGAAGTATGATCCTGATATCCACTGTGACATCACCAGAACTTTCTCTAGCCTTTCATACATAGAAATCAATGTTAATCCTCAGTGTTAAAAAAATTGTATGATAGCCCGTCGCCTAATATGGGTGTTAACGTCGTCCATTTCTTTAAACGCCAATAGTACTGCCGCCTGTTACAGAACATGTGTACGTTTCTCAAGAGTGCAGATGGAGCTAAGAACGTCGACGCCGAAGTATTATTTCTTACTCTATTGCAATATTTTACAAAGTGAAAAAATAGCTATTACTTTCTGGTTTGCCGATATCAGGGTGCAATCCTTCCCTGCGAAGTAGTATACTATAGTAGCATGTCCCGGTTATCTTTATATTAGCAAAATCTTGTACATAGAAGACACCCTGACGGATATCATGGGCATCATGACTGAAACGCCGTCTCGCAGACGTAACGTGCAAGTGGAAAAAACATTTTCTTGCAAGACGTGGGTACATCTCTTCTGGAATTGCATCAGATCCACGCTACCAGTGAAAGTAGCTGCGTCAGCAAACAATGGTGTGCAAGAATGACGAGTTTTACTCACGGATTCCTGTTCCCTGGTGAGAGAGTTTCTCAGTTCCCTGTGGTACTGCGTAGCAGAGTGTGCGATGGAGAACAGTTAGGAGGAAATCAGAAGCGGCCCTACCCGGAGATGCACTGTACTAGAATCCGGCTCTAGGGGCGCCCAAGGCAGCGGCTCACACCAACTCCGCAAACATTTACCAGCCGCCGGCCGGAGTGGCCGAGCGGTTCTAGGCGCTTCAGTCTGGAACCGCGCGACCGCTGCGGTCGCAGGTTTGAATCCTGCCTCGGGCATGGATGTGTGTGATGTCCTTAGGTTAGTTAGGTTTAAGTAGTTCTAAGTTCTAGGGGACTGATGACCTCAGCTGTTAAGTCCCATAGTGCTCAGAGCAATTTGTACCATTTACCAGCCCGACACGAGTTTGGCTTTGCACAATTTTGTTCCAAATGAATATATGTCTTTCTGTGGGTTTCTTGTCAATTTTCGGTACGGAAATAAAGCTGACACTATTTTGTCGAACATAAGAATCATTACATCTCTCAAGTTACTCACAAAAATGTAAATGTTAGGGTGAACCAATTCCAACAAAGAGTGAAAACTAGAATGAAAACTGTTTTGTCATTCTCGAAAGCCAGGTGCAGGCAGGCATCATATTCCTCCTACTTTTCAGACATGTTTTTACTAACGCAGGAATCCTTCTACTGTTTTATTTATGTGTAATACTTTTCCAGTATAGATTAAAAAACGCACATTTCAAGATGTTTGGCGTATTGTATTGCCCATTATTATTGCTAAATGGTAACATCAGTTAAAGTAGAACAAACGAAAAGTTGTGAATTGTGAACACACTACAGAAATATGTATACTGGACAGATTAGCTCTCTTGTGCATGGCGTCACTATAAGCCCGCATAGTCCGCGCAGAATACCTTGGCTGGTAGATGCGCAGTCGGCAGGGAACGTGTGGGGAGGGCGGTAGTGGTGAGGGTTATGGGGAGACGCTGTAGAGAAACGCTGCTCAGAACCGAAGCCTACGCTCAAGTTTTGGTAAATAGTAAGTGGAGCCCCTCCACGCCCAGAGTTGCTTGGTGACCATTCAAAAAGCTGTGTCACTCTGCTTTGTTTAGTATCCACTGAAGAATTCCACTGAACATCCAGCTATTTATTTTTGCTTGGCTTGTTAACTGTTACTTTCAGAGAAGCGCCATGAGTGGCGAATTTTGAGTAAAACAGACACATTTCTCTGGTTGCCATATTAAAATTATCTTGTTCTACCAAAACACAGCGTAGTTTACACAGTGTCATCTCTCTAACATGTGGAAACACAGTTGCAAGAGAATTCTGACACATTGGTTTGTTAAGTTTATGAAGTGAGGAACAGGGGAAAAGTAAGTCAGTAGATTATGAAAAAGCATGTCCTCGGTACAAAATAAACCTGTAATTTCTTGAAACTTCCTGGCAAATTAAAACTGTGTGCCGGACCGAGACTCGAACTCGGGACCATTGCCTTTTGCGGGCAAGTGCTCTACCATCTGAGCTACCCAAGCATGACTCCCGCCCCACTCTCACAGTTTCAATTCTGCCAGTACCTCATCTTTCACAGAAGCTCCTCTGCGAACCTTGCAGAATTAGCACTCCCGGAAGAAAGGATATTGTGGAGACATGGCTTAGCCACAGCCTGCGGGACGTTTCTGGGTTCTGTAATTTCTCCATCTATGTTGTTCCAAAACTTGTAGCATTTCTTGTTTCACCAGCTATCGATGGTTCCTAAAATTAGATTCTTTCATCGGAAAAAAAAGTAGTTGGTGGAATAACACTATAGATAATAACCTTATGACAAAATTCTCTCCTCTTTATGTGCTATCATTTGCAAAAATCTCACCTGGATAAAATAAATGTCGTGTGACAAGGGCCTCCCGTCGGGTAGACCGTTCACCGGGTGCAAGTCTTTCGATTTGACACCACTTCTGCAACTTGCATGTCGCTGGGGATGAGATGATGATTAGGACAACACAACACCCACTCCCTGAGTGGAGAAAATCTCTGATCCGGCCGGGAATTGAACCCGCGCCCTTTGACATTCTGTCGCACTGACCACTCAGCTACCGGGGGCGGACTCACTTGGATATCTCAAACCGTTTATGGAATATGAGGAATGTTGTTGATATTTCACACTGGCTTTATCGATGGTGTGCCGCGATCGCAAACGAGTGTGCTACATCACATCAATTTCCTCTAGATTGGTGAGGATTAGAGACCTCTACCCAAGATTAAAGAAACGTCTGATACATTAACTAGTTTTTACGCACACTAACGCATTACGTTATATGCAACAATCGCAAAATCTTAACGACCCCTGTTTTTCATTGCAAACTTTTTCGAATTTCGCGCAGTATGTTATTTCCACGTAAATATAACAATAACTATCACATCATCATGAACCTGACATATAAAGCTACAAGTAACGCAAAAATGAAATTTTTTTATGGTATAGTTTCTGTAAAATAATTTGATAAAGATTGCAGGGTGTGCGCCTCGATTCTGTC
The DNA here is from genome assembly GCF_023898315.1 of Schistocerca nitens. NCBI lineage: Eukaryota > Metazoa > Arthropoda > Insecta > Orthoptera > Acrididae > Schistocerca > Schistocerca nitens. Next base: position 382,770,490 of record NC_064618.1, on the reverse strand, counting down.
ATCACCGACCGGCCGAAAGGTGGCAAGCACTGTTGGACTCCTCGCATTGGGCCCAAAATGACTTGTCTACTAAGTACCCCCCACCCCCACCCCCACTCCCACCCCCACCCCTGCCTTTTTCCTCCCAGGGACATACACTCTTAGACATTGGTTGAACAGTGATGGATTTATTAAATCACAATGCGATTGTCATATGTCACGGTCTTGTATGTGCTTAAATTGCATGCACATTTAGTGTAAAAAGCCTTCTCAAACAAATGGGCTCATGAAACACAGGAGTTACAATTTTTAGCTTGTGAAACAAGTGTTGTTTTTGAATGTGTTTATTTTCAGCTTGTATGTTCAGCGTGAAACCTCATTTAGTGAAGCATAGTTCAAGATCAAGGACTGTGATGAACATTTTCTTTAGGACTGATGTAATACTTGTGATATGAAATGTAGTGTGCTGTGTAAATTTTGCAAGAAAACTGTTAGAGTTATCAACGGTGTACTTGGTCCTCATCTTAGGTATGCTGAAACGGCAATGCATAAAATGAATATTGAAGATGTGATGGCAGGTAGTCATCCTGTTATGCAAGTATCTTTTCCTGATGCTAACAAAAGCAGTAAACAATTGATAGCCTGCCAGTTCTGTGGGGATAATTCAACAAAGGCAAAGTCCTTTGGGCCATGAAAGTAGTGTGCAATAATTTTAGCTTAAAATCCATTGATAACTTTCAGGAACTATTTATGACAATGTTCCCCAATAGTACAAATGCTGGAAAAATATCATGAACTGCATCAAAATTATCCTGTTTTATATCGAATGCTAGAGGGCCACATTTCCATGTGCTGTTATTAGATGACCTATTAAAATCAGGTCCTTGTACATTCGTATATGATGAATTAATAAACAGAGAAATAGAAAAGCAGCTTGACATCAAAATAAGGTACTGGCCACATGTCAGCGATGGAGTCAGTTCATCACTTCAACACTTAGAAAAAGTCTGTGCAGAAAATCGTGGGCAGTAGATGCGCAGACAGCAGGGCACGCATTGGGAGAGCGGTAGTGGTGGGGCTAGAGAGGGATGCTGTAGGGGAAATGTCATTCTGAACTGAAGCCTACACTCACATTTTTTGTAAATATTATGTGGGGCCCCTTCACGACCACACTTGCATGGTGACCATTCAGAAAGAGCTGTCACCTTGTGAATGTTGGGCTCCATAAGGTTCCCTTTCTGTGCAGCGACCGTAGAATATAAAATTATAAATAATGTAGATTAGTACCTAAAAAGAATTTCGCCAAAAGTTTAGCAATTTATTTTCTCCTGACTTCTTAACCATGTGTAACTTTCAGAGAAGTGTCATGAGTGGCGCCGAGTGGTTCTAGGCGCTACAGTCTGGTACCGCGCGACCGCTATGGTCGCGGGTTCGAATCCTGCCTCGGGCATGGATGTGTGTGATGTCCTTAGGTTAGGTAGGTTTAAGTAGTTCTAAGTTCTAGGGGACTGATGACTTGAGCAGTTAAGTCCCATAGTGCTCAGAGCCATTTGTCATGAGTGACTGGTACACAAAGTACCCTCTGTCATATGACACAAGGCAGCTTGGTGAGTATAGATGTAGATGTAGAAGTAGAATGCTCATTCCGTTATGCTCACTTCAATTCACCCTGGCCTAAACTGGCCTGTTGTCCTTCAGCCGGTATCAACTGGCTGGCTGGTATTGTGAGAAGAGGTCCAGGATTAGAAGAAATCTCTATCACATCACTGTTGCTGAGACTTGTGTGCAAGTGATACATAATTTGTCTTGTCATCACAAATATGTTTATGCTCTTATGTCTTCAGGCTGTATAATTTACTTCTGAAATCAATTGAAATTGTATCTCAATTGATTACATTTTAGTAACCATTTTGACTTGAGTCAATTAAAAATTCACTTAAAAAAATAAATAAAAAATTCTCGAAACAGTCCAGGAAGGAGCTATAGTAGTATTGATCTCAAACTCTATGCTGTAGAATACAGTATTTGGCCAATAAGAGGAGGAGAGGTGGTGGAGTAAAATTCATGATCACCAGACTTGGTACATAAATTCTGGATTCAGTTCTAAATCTCTCCACAGCATCTTCTGGAGTGAATGTTTTTGACACTGCATGAAATTCTATCTGTCAGATGGGCTGCATGCTAAACTCGGGAGTCCCCTTTATGCTGTTAGAGAGGAGTAGCCCCTGTGTTGGCATTGGGTTTACACTCTTCCACATATCACCATCATACAACAGCATAGGATATACACATCCATTGAAGTCACATTATGACATTCACTTATCTCTCACACACTGCACGGGGCCATTGTCCGTGAAGGAAGAAAACCCTTTCTGATTATGGGGCTGAACCTACTCCTTGGGATCTCCCAGCGAACAGTGCCATACAAAACACTATTTTTGTGCAGTACTGGCTACTTTGTTTGAAAATGTTGTTATATTCGAAGATTTCCAACAATTTGAGAATTGGAGTGTGAGCTTCAGCACATGCTGGTTTATTGTATAAAACAGCTTCAGACATTTGTCAAATATTTGTTGTTAAGTATGTAAAACCTTTGTAGTTGAGCAAGCTAACACCCCCCCCCCCCCTGCGCAAAAAAAAAGCTAGTTTTTCACGCAGCTCAGTGTTTATGACGTCATATCTCCTAAACTTAAATGTCATCCAGTGATATCATTTTGCAGGTACATTCTGTGCTATACCTGGATATTGTCTGCAAAATGTATTCCGAATAGTGTAAGTAGTAAAGAAATAATGCATTAAAATGTCATGCCTAATGATGAAGCTTCGCTGCATGAACAGCGAAAATGTAGTAAGTGATACAAGTCATGAAGTGCTCGCATTCTCAAATACGGATTGTATGTGGTCTGGGTAATTTTTGTGCTACGAGTTATGCTGCCTCAAGACATATACAAAGTTTCTAACTGAAATACTTGACTTCCTGTGCTAAGCTTTTAATGTAAGATATGCCTCTTAGAGAGTATATTATGACAGCATTTTAATTTTTTAAAATTTACTCAGTAATTATATGAAGTACTGAAAATTAAATATTTATTGCCTCTGGAAGCCATTAGATAGGCAACCTGCAACTGGGCTTTAATAATAAATATCTAAAGAACAAATTTAAAAAGATGAAGTGCATGTAGAAGGTGGCAATAAGTGTGAACTTAGTGGTTGAGGCATAAAAAGTATCCTAAACTTAATTTTAAAAAATGAGAAATCGAAGAAATACCAGACTATTGGAAGGTGCAAGAGTCTGTGTACTTAAAAAAAAAAAAAAAGGGGGGGGGGGGGTAACATTGGGGCCATTCCAAAAATTAGGTCACACTTCAACTCAGTTATCTAACATTACTTCATGATTAAATAATAATATATCATCACTTTAGTCAATTTCTATGAAGGAAATGATTTGTGGGGATATGAGCCCCATTCTTAACACTTGCTGAATTAAAAGTAAATAACAGACAGACAAATTTGGTCAAAGCATGCCTGAAAATACCAAATTGGAAGTTAAGATTTTCAGCATAGTTTTGTAACAATTTGAAATTCAAACCAGACTTTCGCAAGGAGACTGAAGTTAGATCTGCACACTTCAGTATTCTGAGAAAAAAAGCACCATTTAAGAATGTAAAAAAAAAGAACAAAAAGAAACAGACAAAAGTAGCCAAGTAATACCTGAAATTGAAAATAAAGAAGTCATGATTAAATTTACCTCTTTTTGTTGTAGAGATAAATTGAACTTTTCTTAATTTTTTTGTTTATAGAAATCATTGAAATCTGACTTTGGATAAGTCTTTGAAGTCTAAAAATGTAAATATCTTGGAGAAGTTAACAAAAGATGCAAACCAGGGAGAAATTATTCAAAGCATTGGATTAACTAAATTCAGCCCAATGAGAAATCATGTGATTCCATAATAAGTCTCCAGTTACAGTAAAAGACCATTCCCACACATAAAAGCCAAAATCATACTCTGCAAAAAAACTTGACTCTCCTAGATACAACTGGAAAAGACTATCGAAACAAATCAAACCTTCTACAATAAAAATAAAAACAGAAATAATCTCAGCAATTTCAAATTTAAAAAATAGAAAGAAAATCTAAGAATGTAAATATATTGAATGAAGACATCAAGTGCATAACAGTTTTTGAGATTCTGTGAAGAAGGGAATAGTGCAGAATGAAAAGTGCACGGGGGGAAGAAAAGAAAACAATTGGCATAACTGTAGATGAAGCTTGTAATCTGCACAAAACATTCTTGGTTGTATCGGAGTCCTTTACTTTCAATTATAAGGCAAAAAACAGCAAATATTTCAGAGAGCTGTAAAATACTTGTTTATTTCCTTGCAATAATGTTGTTTTGTGAGATGTCGTGATGTGGTACTGCTGTTGTCATGGTTAAGATTTCTCATTGAATAATTTGTTTACAGATGCTGCTCTTTCTCCACAACATGGAAAAGCAAACTCGAGCAATGGAGATGGACTGATTAATGACTTAAGACTTCTTTCACTTGAAAAACAGCTGAACATTGAACAGAAGGTAAAACATATATACCTGTTCTTTTAAGTTACAGTTCCGCATTGAAGCAGAAGATGCACAAAATTAGAATCTAAGCTAATGGCTCAGAGAAGAGAGTCAAAATAGTGACAGGAGTGGATTCAGATAGTTATTTAATGTATTGTAGCCTTTCCTTTTTTAAAACTTTTCATACTTATTTTTTCCCTATTGCTTTGAGTTTCCTCCCCTAAGCTCTTTCCTTGATAGCAGTTTATCTTTAGGTGTAGGAGGAAAATGAAATTGTGCTCTTGCCATGTTAAAATTTGAGTCCAGTTTAGTATTTTCAGTAAATTTTAATGTTTATTTTAGTTAGAAACTAAGTGTGAGCTATGAACCACATTTAACATTTATCGAATAGCATATACGAGAAAATGTTAAGAAATTCATACATGTTTTGAGTAAAAATAATAAAATTGACTTTCACGTAGTGACTGTAAATAGCACATGACACTCTTTACACATGATACATCCCACAGGGGGTGAACAAATGCTACCTAATTAAGTGCAGTAAGCTCCATCTCCTCCCTGGTAATATATGCCTCTTTGTCTCAGGTGTGAGATAAGCGTGGTAATCTTCTGGGCTGCCAGCAATCGGCATCTGTTGTGGGTTTTGATCCGCAAGTGGTCTTTGTACCAATGCGTCAGTTTTTACTGAATACCAAGCGACCCACTTAGTGACAACATCAGCATCCTTTTTTTATCTGGATACATTTTTACAGCAGAAACACAGATTGAAGTACGTTTCAACATGGTACTCAGGCCACAAATTAGGACTGATCTATTTCAAGGTCCTAAAGTGTGTCACCCCCATGACCTTCCGGTGTCTGTTATGTTCAGTTCTTCTGGAGTTTCAGGGTGCTCCCATGTTTGACAGTGGCAGCTCTAATACTGTGGATAAGATGCGATATAGTATTGGTTTGCTGCATGCCACATATGGATTGGAAGAATTTCTATAAGATGCGATATGCTTTTACATCTCCTGCTGGTTGGGAATGCCATTTGTTGCCAAGAACTGGTGTAGTGTTTTTATGACGGAACTGATAGCTGTTAACAGAACTTCCCAACGTATTAAAAAGGCCTTCCTTGACCATGTTTTGATGTGTAATGACTCAATGAGCATACTCCAGACTGTTGACCGATGTTATTCTTGTTGCCCTATGGTATCTGCTATTCATGACCTTGCTTAACTTCATCATACTGCCTGCTCGATTGTCTTTATGTGGGTCCCAAGTTGTGTGGATATCCCCGGGAATGAAGTGGCCAATTGTTTAGCTAGAGGAGCTATTACTTGTCCCCCATTTACTTTGACGATCCCAGGTGCGGATTTGCAAGTGCAAACAAGAACTCTGCTCCATTGGAGATGGAAAAACATCTGGCGGGCTACTAAGCCCCCTCTAATAAACTGTGCACTATCAATCGATGAGAGTACTGCTTCTACCAGAAGAAGTCAACCGTCCTGTGTTGCTTATGCATTGGCCATACCAGGCAAACTGATAAGTTTTATTGTTTTTGTTGTGTGTGTGTGTGTGTGTGTAAAGCTCCGTTCCCATATTGTTGTTGCAGAGCCTTATACATGAACAGTACCTCATACACTGGTGGAATGACCACTCTTTCTGGTCCTCCATGCTAATAGAAATATTTTCAGAAACTTTTAAAATCCAAAAAACTTTCAGTAGCAGCTTAGTTGTTAGTAGGTCCTTTATTACAGGATCAAACATAACCAGTTTCGCAGTGATTTAATCACATCCTCAGGTGTGTACATACAGCTAATTTAACATTGGTGTGTTAAAAATAAACAGTTTCCCAATGTCCAGAAGGCATTCGTATTGTCAGAATTGCCTAAATTGGATGGTTACAAGACCTGCCCTTCTCTGTATACATTCAATATTCCTTGTTAATCCTATTTGGTATGGATCCCAGATACTTGAGCAGTATTTTAGAATGATGAACATGAGTAGTTTGCAAGCAATATCCTTGCACTTCCCCAGTATTCTACCAATAAACTGAAGTCTATTACCTGCTTGACCTACAGCTGAGCCTAAGTGATCATTCCATATCATATCCCTATGAATTGTTACACCCAGGTATTTGTTCAAGTTAGCTTATTCCAACTATGACTGATGTTATAGTCATAGGATACAACATTTTTTTCATTTTGTGAAGTGCACAGTTTTTTCTGAACATTTAATGCAAATTGCCAATCTCTGCACCACTTTGAAATCTTATCATGATCTGACTGATTATTTATGCAGCTTCTTTCAGACAGTATGTCATTATAGATAACTGCATCATCTGCAAAAAGTCTGAGACATGTGACACTGAAAAATCATTCAATATAACATGCTGTGTTCTCCCAACCAAAAAGTCCTCATCCAACCACAAATTTCACTTGATACCCCATACGATCAAACTTTTGGCAATAAGTGTAGGTGTGGTACTGAGTCAAATGTTTTTCAGAAATCAAAAAATACTGCATGTACCTGACTGCCTTTGATCCAAAGCTTTCAGTATGCCAAGTGAGAAAAGTGGAAGTTGGGTTTCACTTGATCGACATTTTCGGAATCCTTGCTGTTTGGTGTGGAAGAGGTCATTTTCTTCAAGATACCTCATCATGTTTGACCCCAGAATTTGTTCTGAGATTCTACAACAAATTGACGTCAAGATATTGGATGGTAGTTTTGTGGATCACTTCTCCTACCCTTCTTGTAGATAGGTGTTACCTGTGTTTTCTTTGAAATACTTGCACAGTTTTTTGTTCAAGGGATCTACAATAGATTTTAGTTAGAAGAGGGGCTAACTCATACAGAATCTGATAGGGATTTCATTGGGCCCGAGAGCTGTGTTCAATATTAATAATTTCGACTGTTTCTCAACACCACTTAGACAAATACTGATTTCACTTATCTTTTCAGCAGTGAGTTTCTTGGCTACATCTCCATTTTCTAGTAGCCTATCCTTTTAATATACAATTGAATTTTCCCCACAAATCTTACTACTATCAAATTCAAGTTTCAACCAGCTTTTTGTACCTAATTTTACGTGAGCTTCACTGCTTTTCAGGAGTGCTTCGAACTCTGGCACTTTGCTGCAAAAGCTGTGGCAGTTAACTGCTAGGGTTTTAATAATCTCATGTGTGTGAGGCATTTCTTTCAATCATGTACTGATATTTTGAGTTTCCTACAGCTGTTGTTATCTGGATTGGCTGGAGAATCGCCTAATCTAAAAAAACCCTCGTGTGCACCCACAGTCAGATACCTGGGTAGCAGCCTCTGATGTGCAGTGCAGTTTTATGCAGTGTCTCTGTTGTAAAAAGATTTGTGAACCAACAAACCATATTAGCTTATTAGGAATTTAAATATTTCTTTTAACTCCAGTTCTGATTTGCTGTGTAACCTCTCCTATTCTGTGGTAGTAGTTTCTGCCTATTCCTTCTTTCTCCCTTTATTTCTGTAAATTGGATGAAGGAATTTTAAGTTTTGAAAACATATTTGTTCTTTCTAAGCGTTCATGTATCATATCTTTTCAGTAGGCTGGTTGGTGAGCAACGTTTTTCCTTTCGTTTTAATTTGCAATTTAATTTTGACTTATCTTTAAATTTTGTATTTTTTGTACATATGAAGCTTATACTGTTCAGTTACCTAGATTCTTATACAACTCTTTTGGTAGAAGAACTGAACTGTTGTATAGACTCTGTGACTTCGAAAAGGCTAGCCAGGACTAATTGTAAATTTGTTTCTCTGAACAGGTGAAACAGGGAGCTGAAAATATGATAGCAAGTTTGACAGCCAGTCACTCCAGAGATAAAAAGCTTTTAGCTGAAGCTCATCAGATGTTGGCCGACTCAAGAGCTAAAATAGAGTTCCTGAAAATGCGCATTTTGAAAGTAAAGCAGCTACGACATAGCAGTGTGGATCCTAGTTCAGTACCTAACAGCACCAGTAGTAATGGGAGTGGTGAAATGAATCAAACCAAAGGTAAATTGTAACTGATAATCCAATGCTTACCTGGGGGAATTTTTGTAAATAGTAATTATTAATAAAGTTCATATAGGTAAGTATTCAGGTTATACATAGTGTGTTTTAGAGTAAGTTAATTGTTGCACAAATTGTAACTAATTATGGAAATACTTATCTACCTTGATTTTACCATGCTTTTATGAAACAAAGACCTGTTAGCATTAAGAACTTTTGTGTGTTTGGTATGTCATATGTCAACTTCCATACTCAGTTTCACAACCGTAAAAATTATTTCTGCACACCAGTGAACCAGGTGCATTTATATGGTATGAGAACCTTCTGCAGTTTGGATGGTCCACTTACAGCTGTTGATGATAAGTCTTATCACAGTTGGTATCTTGGTGTCTTTAAAAAGCTGCAATACCTTACCCCTGGGGATATGCTAGTCAAAATTAGGCAAAAAAGTAATGTGGGGAGACTTTACTTTGTCATATCACTGCAGCCAGTTCAAGGATCTTCAATTGAGCCTTTATAGCTCATATTGTTGAAAAATATTTTCATCCTATATTCTGTCTGTTTTGTATTTTGGGTACAAGAACAGAAATTTCATTTATTTTGTATGAAGACCAGTCTTAGTTGGCCTCATGTTGCTATTTTGAAACTGTGACAATATAAATACTAGAGTCATCTCAAAGTACATGATGTACCACATGATAAAATGATTTAAAAATTGTACCTTCTTTGTGCCAAAGATATTGTGAAGTTTGTATCTTCACTTCCACCTCTACATATCATTGGCAAAGAGTCGGCCATTAATATATGAATCTTTTCTTTTGATCGATACCTTTTGTTCTGTGAGGATTGATTCATATCTTTGGTTAGTTTCCGTATTTGACTTTTAGTCAATATTATTTTTATACCCTCATGCTGACTCAATATGATGAGCCAAATATAAGGTCTTTTTCTAAAATAAAATTAGTATTTGACTAGCATAGTGTTGGTACCCGTTTCTTTCCATGTACTCCGTTGTCAGCTCATACCGTTGTCCCAGGAACCTCTCCACTTTACCGCACAGTCCTGGAAAGCATGTTTTCGGATATCCTTTAGTGTCCATGACAGATTCTCTTTAATGTCATCAGTGGTGTCAAAATTATGTCATTTAAGCGTAGATTTTAATTTTGGAAACAAGAAAAGTTGCATGAAGCAAAGTGTGGGGAGTAGCATGACCACAGTTGGACATTAAACTGATTTTTGGCAGAAAAGTCATAAATTGCCTATCTTTGTGGGCAAGGCACAGTACAATAATGAAAGTTCGCATTTTGTCATTGAGGCAAATATTCAACAAGCACAAACTCATTAACATTGGGGAAAAAACCTGTGAATACCAATTTGATATGAGCCTGTCTTAATGCTGTTGTCATAAATCCGACACTTGTTCCTGTGACAATATGCAGGAGCCCAGCTCGGTCATTCAGTGTAGAGAAAGCCAACGCATGTTAATCGATACTTGGATGCAGATAGTTTGTGTGCAAGAATGTGGGTCCGTAACATGCTAATGCATAGAACAAAGATTATTTCTGATGATGATGACCTCTTACAGTCTGAACTGGAGCATTTGAGACACGTTTTCAGTGAGAATTGTTATAGAAAAGGAGACATTAAAAACATGTTCACGTGCAATGAAGGACACCTTTTGAATCGGCAGAAGAGGCCAAGCTGGCTGCTTTCCTGCTGTACTGTGGAGCAACGAGCCGCAAGTTAGGATGTTTGCTGCAGAGACATGAACTGAGACCAGTATTCTGGCACGACCCCGAGATATGAGACATGCTGTGCCCTGTTGAAGAAAACATTGTTGTTCAGGTGCCCAATGTGTGTGGTGTCCCTTGCGAATGCAGTAGCACCTATATAGGTCAAAGTATTTGCACAGTTGCAGAGCTTTGTACTGAGCACAAGCGACATATTAAAAAAAGGGAACTTGGCAACTCAGTCATAACTGAGCCTGGAAAACGGTCACAAAATATGGTTTGAAAAGATAAGAGTCTTGGCTCATGCATCATCATATTGGGATTCTGTTATAAAGGAGGCAGCTGAGATGAAAATAAACAGCAGCATTTTTAACTGAGACCAAGGTTACACAATTAGTAGGGCATGGGTGTGGGCATTGGATATTGAAAGAAAGCAAAGACAGATACATGATGGTCATAGGGAGGCGGGAACAGCAGTTTCAAGTGTGGCTCAGGCTCCTCATGCCACTTGACATCACTGGGTCCCATGGCAGGCTGAAGCTGCTATGATATGCCCAATATGTTTCCACATCTGCCTCATTTCGGCCTTCTCCATTTGGTACCATAGGCTGCAGTCACGTCTGTACAAGGAGATAACCATACCAGTCTTGGCAGTTAGTTGTTTTTACTCCTGTCACAATGACAGAAATAGCCATCAAAAGCTTGAGTATTTTATTTGAATTGATTCGCCTTGAAAACGGAAAGATTTTACTCAGAACAACTCTCTCTTGACCACCGGATTGTCCCTGCGTGACTTACCCTTCACCTGCCATGGGACCCAGTGATGTCAAGTGGCATGAGGAGCCTGAGCCACACTTGAAACTGCTTTCCCGCCTCCCTATGAACATCATGTATCTGTCTTTGCTTTGAATATCGTGCGTGACTTACCCTTCATTGCATTTTATCCAGTGAATGACACCCTGCCTTTCAACCATGTTACCTATCCCAGTTTTTTCATCATGTTTAGAGCACTAACTGCCATCCTTCTCCTAAATATATAGTTGTCTGCTAGCTAAAAAATATATGTATTTTTATGGCTACTTGCTGGGCAATTAAAGGTTTTTTAATACATGAATAATTATTTCTATTCAATAATTTATCTTTGGTGTATAACGAGTTGTTGAGAAGAAACACCTTTAACTTAACATCTGGAAACACTTCTGCTGGCTGTCAGACATTTTGTTTCCATGACTAGAGTGTCAGAGTTGTATAGCGCCCCTTAAAGTGCCAAAGGTAATTCAGTAAAGTGTAATGAAAATCACTTTCCTTCTAGTGTTGTACAGATTATCCAAGTGGATTTCAGTGCCACTGGTTTATATGTGTTAGTCTTGTGTAGTATTTTCATGAGAACGACATTCTCAACTTTCATCTCAGTAGAGGTAATTCTTTTTATTTATTCCCATTTTGCGAGTTTTCTGCAATTTATGCCAACCAGGCCAGTTTACAATATGTAAGTTTTTCTCTGTAATGCACTAGTTCTAACAAATTTTGCTGTGTCGGCTTTTTTATCTAGCAGTCATTAGTGCCTACTGTTTACGACAAGAAAATAATATATCATTATTGTACTTCCACCTGAAAAGCTTGTGCACCTGCAGTAATTAAAATGAGCCATCTTTTTTTACTGTGTACAATTACAGCTCAGTTAAGCAATAAAAATATTTCGATCAAACATTTCAGAAGTATTTTAGGATGATGGAATTGTATTTTTTCCCTTCGTACTGTCTTTTCATCAAGATACCTCCCCATTAATTAAAGTTTATAATTACTATCAGGTATAATTATATATTTATTGCATATTTGCTTTCTTTAACAGACAAATTTGAAACGCCACTTGAAGAGAGAGTGGAAGAATTGAGGCACAGACTGAGGATTGAGGCAGCTGTTGTAGAAGGTGCAAAAAATGTTATAAAAATGCTGCAGAGTTCCAAAGTTGTAGATAAAAGAGCCCTTCAGGAAGTAAGTAGCATTTCAACATACAATTTTTCACTTGACTCACTACGTTTTTGTATGAGAAGTTTGTATTTTATTTTGATTTATATTTGAAAGAAAGAGTCGTCATGACAAAGCTGTCAGCTGAAAACAGCACTATAAAATTCAGTAACCAAATAATTTTCTCCATTTTGATTTCCTGCAGACTTGCCTTCCTATTAAACATACACACACAAGTGATGTAGAAATCATGAATAAGCCACTTATGTGTTTACATTTGTTGAATAAGTAATATATTAGGAGACATATTTGTGTGTGTCCAGGTGGACTGATAATTCCACTTGGTACACAATGTTACAACTGACTTAGTTTTCTCTGTTAGTATTATTAGCACTGCATGAAGGGAACTAGTTGAGTTGTGAAACTCCCCGAAAATAATTTCTTTGAACCTGGGCCCACGGCCTGTGTAATTATTCAGTGAGATCATGTTTCCTTTGCTAGCTTGTATTTTCTAAAGATAAATCTGTGTCTGTCTTGATGCTGACTTCTTCAACATATAAACTTTTGTTTAATAAACATAGCTTAATAAATAAACATTGATGTCAGTTGGTAACTTCACAGAAAAATGGAATCATCTACCCTGCTGGATGTCTGATTTTTTTCATCACCATCATGATCATAGTACCTTCAGAATAAAATAAAATAACATTACTAGTTTTACTGCTCCAAGTGATGTTTCTGTAACTGTTTATGATCTTAGCAAAATGGGGGTTTCTCTGCAGAGTTAATATTAGTGAGGTCATGGATTCTCACAATTCTGAGGGTATCAACTTAGATGATGAATGATCTTATTATACCTAGGAGGACGTTTAAATCCTTGAGTTTCTGTAGTTATGTGGCTTCTGGAATATCTCAACAAAGCGACTATAACGTTGTAGCCCAGTCACCGAAGGCAAAAAAAGTTTGAATAAAGGGGAAAATTGTGTACTTGAAAATTTTTGTCTACTTACATGAAAGGATGTCATGAACAACATATGAAAAATACACACCGGTGGTGTGTGAGCAGGATGGTGGGGCCTTAAATGTCACTTTTTTATGTTTTTCTTATATAACTCTAAAACCGTGGCAACTAGCAAAAATGTTTCCCAGTACAAAATTAGATTTCCTACAAAGGAAGTTCTATTCACTTTTTCTCTAGGACTAATAACTCCTGCATTCCAGGTCACAGATTACTAAAAATATTGTTTTAATGGTATAAAACTACTGTTTACTGTTAAATGGATTGTGTTAAGAACAGATATCGAATATGTGTACAATGTCTTTAGTGCAGTAGAGCCATAATAATAGATGAATTGTTTAGTGGGGATGTAACAGGGTGTGTGGAGCAGGGTGGAGAGTAGAAGTGCAAGGGAAATTTGGTCACCGGATTGTGGTCATACACTTCCCTCCTACATAGGCCTGCAAACTACAACAGTGAGCAGGTGATTCCCCACTCTGTCTACCCCACTGCATCACAAAAGCAACTACAGGGTGTTTCACAAAGTTATACAGACGTTCTGCAGCGCAACTCATGATCCCTGGTGATGCAGTACACAGACGTGCCCAGAGAGGGAGTGTAACACTAGGATACAGATTTGAGCTACTAATAAAACTAATGCAAGAAATGCATAGGGATGGAATCTGTGTAAATCTCTGCCCACTGTTCTACACTTCTATAGGAGAAATAATTTCTTAATCACACTGTCCAGCACCTGAGATGTTCTTCTGGGAAATGTGACCTCTCATCCCAGGTGCTGCTTGCTTTTGATTTTGCAGACAGAGGGCAGATTCATCGACTCATTCTTCAGCTTGCACACCTATGAAGGGGGAAAGGTGTGACCACAGTCCGGTGACCTACCGTCCCTCACACTGCTGCTCCCACTAGTCCCCTCTCCACCCTGTTACAGCCACAAAACACAATTTATCCCTTAATACCACTCTACTGCACTTAAACACAGTACACATGTGTAGTAATTGTTTTTTACCCACTTCATTTAACAGTAATTTTATGCCATTAAAACACTATTTTTAGTAATCTATGATTTTTCCCTCCTCTGGAACACTGAAACTGTTAGTCCCAGAGAAAAATAAATTGGATGTTTTTTGTATGAAATTTAATATAGTTTTCGAGTTATTAAAGAAAAGCGTAAAAATGATCTTTAAATGTTCCTTCCCCCATACCCCACTGGTGGGGATTTTTGGTATGTTGTTTATGACACTCCCTCCTGCCACTGTACAAAAATTAGCAATTACACTATTTTCACCTAATTTTTCTTCACTAACTGGACAGTTGTCTCTTTTCCACTTGCTATCTGATATTTTAGATATTTTTACCCCTTTGATATTCATTCCATATTGAAGATAACAGAAGTTTTCTTCTGTGATGGCGATAGAATGGTATGTCAGAATGATCCCTCCCTCCATCCCCCTCCCCCCCTTTCCTGTTTCCACATACAATTACCAATTTTCAAACACTCTTCACTATATGATAATGAAAATGATTGGTCACATTTTGGTAACAGCATCACTCCCTGCTGCTGCAGTTCCTTGTCCCTCCTTATTTTGTGTTTCATCAGTTCCTGTACTTCAAGAACGAGTCATGATAACTAAGTAAGGTGATGTATTCATAAGAAACTGGACTTGTGTCCAACATTTTTTGTTTGGTGATCATGCAGAGAGCCTCTGTTCAGGAAGTACCCTCACTTTTTTATTTTCATCTAGTTAAACTTGCCACCATGAAGTTGAAATTTTCTTACAGCCTGATCCTTATCAGTTTGCTCTTGAGTGCGTGTAAATTAAAAAAAAATAATTATTATTATTATTACTTCATAATTTCACCAGATTGCCCATTAGTGTGAAAATATTATTATTATTATTATTATTATTATTATTATTATTATTATTATTATAAGGTAAAGTACCATTATGAGCTATAACTCAAAGATCCTGAATGTACCATGCAGTCATTGTAATTATGTTTGTTGAGAAAGATTTATAAACAAAAGGTGAAATTTGATCGTTGTGCATGAATAATTGCCTGGTTATGCTCAATAAAACCACATACCCAAGCCAGGCTGTAAATTTGGCCTTTGCTTTTTTAACTACATAAGCCATGGTGTTACTATATACTGTGTCCTTTTTCTTTTCATGATTCATTCTTTTTCTAGTACTCGAATGATAAAATTGTATCGGATTCTATCTCTAGTTCTTTTCTTTCACGTCTTTGGCCGAAGAAGACTGTATGTCCATACTGCTGCTGCCATCGCTGTCATAGATCTCATGTAGGGTACTAAAAATTGGGTAATAGATATCAAGCTACGCACAGGTGCAGGCAGTCTTTTTTCCCCCCCCTCCTCTTCCCGAAGAATATCAACAAGTCCGTTATTATTCCTGACGTAATTTCCTAATGTTCACTTTATTGTTTTTCATAAACAGTCATTCCTTTCAAATGAATTGTTCAATGATGCAGATATAAGTAATTGTAGTTAATAGACACTGAAGTCTATCTCTTTGAATTGAATTGCTTTAAATGGCTGTTTTCATGTAATGATGAAATTAGAAAAGAAACTCATATCTGTAGAGACAGAAATTGAAACTACATGCAGGACTGTAATATATGCAAGACTCAGTATTCAGGTTGGTCATAAACATATAAATGGATCTTTATATCTACTACGAGACTTAACTCCCTTATGTAACTGTAAAATTTGGAGAAAAACTTCAGCTAACTCGTATGTTGTTGTTGTTGTTGTTGTGGTCTTCAGTCCAGAGACTGGTTTGATGCAGCTCTCCACGCTACACTATCCTGTGCAAGTTTCTTCATCTCCCAGTACTCACTGCAACCTACATCCTTCTGAATCTGCTTAGTGTATTCATCTCTTGATCTCCCTCTATGATTTTTACCCTCCACGCTGCCCTCCAATGCTAAATTTGTGATCCCTTGATGCCTCAGAACATGTCCTACCAACCGGTCCCTTCTTCTCATCAAGTTGTGCCACAAACTCCTCTTCTCCCCAATTCTATTCAATACATCCTCATTAGTTATGTGATCTACCCATCTAATCTTCAACATTCTTCTGTAGCACCATATTTCGAAAGCTTCTATTCTCTTCCTGTCCAAACTATTTATCGTCCATGTTTCACTTCCATACATGGCTACACTCCATACAAATACTTTCAGAAATGACTTCCTGACACTTAAATCTATACTCGATGTTAACAAATTTCTCTTCTTCAGAAACGCTTTCCTTGTCATTGCCAATCTACATTTTATATCTTCTCTACTTCGACCATCATCAGTTATTTTGCTCCCCAAATAGCAAAACTCCTTTACTACTTTAAGTGTCTCATTTCCTAATCTAATTCCCTCAGCATCACCCGACTTAATTCGACTACATTCCATTATCCTCGTTTTGCTTTTGTTGATGTTCATCTTATATCCTCCTTTCAAGACACTGTCCATTCCGTTCAACTGCTCTTCCAAGTCCTTTGCTGTCTCTGATAGAATTACAATGTCATCGGCGAACCTCAAAGTTTTAATTTGTTCTCCATGGATTTTAATACCTACTCCAAATTTTTCTTTTGTTTCCATCACTGCTTGCTCAATATACAGATTGAATAACATTAGGGAGAGGCTACAACCCTGTCTCACTCCCTTCCCAACCACTGCTTCCCTTTCATGCCCCTCGACTCTTATAACCGCCATCTGGTTTCTGTACAAATTGTAAATAGCCTTTCGCTCCCTGTATTTTACCCCTGCCACCTTTAGAATTTGAAAGAGAGTATTCCAGTCAACATTGTCAAAAGCTTTCTCTAAGTCTACAAATGCTAGAAACGTAGGTTTGCCTTTCCTTAATCTTTCTTCTAGGATAAGTAGTTAGGTCAGTATTGCCTCACGTGTTGCAATATTTCTGTGGAATCGAAACTGATCTTCCCCGAGGTCGGCTTCTACCAGTTTTTCCATTCGTCTGTAAAGAATTCACGTTAGTATTTAGCAGCTATGACTTATTAAACTGATAGTTCGGTAATTTTCACATCTGCCAACACCTGCTTTCTTTGGGATTGGAATTATTATATTCTTCTTGAAGTCTGAACTCATATGTATGTATCCCAATCATATTGTCATTGTTGGAGGATACTCCAATCATCCAACAATCATTTGTGATAGTTGCAGTTTTCTAAATGATGGGCATGGCAGCATCATTTGCACAACAGTATTACACGTGTTCTCTGAAAACTGCCTAGAGCAGATAGTTCAGAACTGGAAATATATTGGATTTAATGACAACATATAAACCAAACCTATTTGAAAAAGTCTATATTGGAAGTGGTATCTGTGGCCATCAGGCAGTTCAGCAACCGAGTAGGAAGTTGTAGATGTTCAGTTAGTTAGATAAAGAGACATTGTAGTGCATTTAAAATTAGTTGCATCTTTTGACGGTTCTGCACAGGGCGAGTAGGGGAAGCATAGTTGTCTGTGTGTGCTGAGCACGTCACTGGCCGACCATAAAGCCATGCCTACCTTACATCACGAACGTTAGTGGCCGCCAGGCAAACATTCTTTGGTGGTAAAGAAACGTCATAAATGAACAGAACAGTTAAATCTATCATCTTTTATGCATAACTCACAGTTATGGTGTAAGTGAAGCGACCCCAAGGGAAGAAGCATCACTGTCCTCTTCCTTGGAACTGGTACTGGCACCCACTGAAATTAACATCTCTTCAATCTATTCTTCCAGCAGTCCTTACGAATCGACATCTCCTCAACTACCTTTTTCATGTGACTGACAACTTGAAACCAATCCTGAGGGATAACATTTGCAATGGCTTCTTTTGTCAGCATTTCAACCTCACTGAGCATAAACTTTGTGTTGTTTTTTGCCACACTACTTTTCACCTGCACCCATATGTTCGTAATAGGATTTAAATGTGCGTAATATGGAGGAAGCCTGATTACATTATGCCCTTTATCATTAGTCAGTTTGTTGACCTGATAGTGGGGAGTTTTTGGCTTGTAAAGTGCCACAAGTTCCATTAACTCTGCCTTATTCACGCCAGGTTCAACTTTATCCAATTGAAAATTTCTTTGCACTGCATTGTTGGAGCTTTATCTATCACTATAGAGTGGTATGATGTGTTGTCCATTACTATTGTCATATTTGGAGAAATACTCTGCAGCAGAACATCAGAAATCCACCCCATGAAAACTTTGGTATTGATTTCCTCATGATATTTGCCTTGCTTCCTGGAACAGAACAGCAATAAACAGTTTGGAATGAAACCATAAGCAGAGCCAGCATGGAGGATGATTATTCTGCCACCCTTGCCTATCGGTTCTTTCGTCGTTCATTGTGTTGTGCTATCTGTCTACTCCTTTGTCAGTGTATGACACGCGTTAACCCACGTCTCATCCAACCACACAATGTCTTCCAATGAAACATTCCTCACTGCACGCAGATATCTGCCTCTCCATGCCGCTATGTCACTTCTTTCGACGTTACATGTCCAAGACAAAAACTTTTCATGCTGGAAATCAAGTTCATGTAAACAGTTTCGAAGTGATGACCTACTCCCATTGTACAACTCTGCTTCTTTGAGGCTGGAAAGAAGTTTATTTAAGGTAGGATATTCCTTGTGCTGGTAACCTGGTGTTGCTTCTTCACTCGCGCTTTCCTTTCTTTCCTTCTCCTTGCCAATTCTCAGCACCATTGATCGATGAATGTTAAGTGCAGCAGATGTTCTGTCCATCACCCTTATAACATGTAAGATTGGACCGCCATTATTGCACTCGAGTTCAAAATAACTGCACACAGTGTACACAAATTCACGACCTTGGCCACGGATCAGAATTCCCTTTTCACAGTTTGTTATCTTTGCAGCTGGTGAATGCCTTCTGGGATGACCTCTTTTATTGTGAATCTCGTATTCAGACATGCTGCACAGTTATTATCAATGCAACACCAACACAAAAACACTCATTCACAACACCTGAGCACAGCAGAACACTTCAAGACAAAAAATAACACTTCACAAACAGAGGCAGTGAATGCACAAACAATTGAAGTGTGATACCATGTGGTACGGCTTGCCTTCGGCGAGGCAACAGGGCTGCTTTACCAACCAAACCTCTGGCAGCGTGGTAGGGAAAGCCTTCTTGCCATTGGTGTTATCTGGACAACAGCGTCCTGTCCCCTCCGGTGAGCCAAATGTCAAAACGCACAACTAATTTTGAACACACTATAGTATCACATCTCGAAGGGGAACTAAAAACATTTACCTCTGGGCTGGAGCATGTGTAAGAGGTGTGGCTGAAGTTTAAAAGAATAGTTGACCACGCTCTGGGTAGATATGTAACAGTGACTTCTGCATAATATTTATAAAACAAAGTATAGGTCCTTAGATAGAGAAATACTGAATGACACAAATTTGACAGCCAAAAGGGTGGTGTACGAGGCCTTCAGTGACTTAACATAGTAGAATCTTATCAAAATATCTTTCAAAAACCCAAGGAAATTCTGGTCATATGTAAAGGCTGTCAGTGGCACCAAAGTTAGAGTGTCCAGACACTCGAGGACAAATCAGGAACTGAAATTTAGAGTAGAAAGGTTACATCGGAAGTGCTGAAATCCATTTTAAAAAGTATTTTTACAAAGGGAAATCCAAGAGCATTGTCCCAATTTTTTTCCCACCATTACAATACACATTAGTGTCAGTGGCATTGAGAAACAGAAGAAATTGTTGAAACTGAACAAAGCTCCAGGCTCCAATGGAATTCCTGTCAGATTCTATACCAAATTTGCAGCAGAGTTAGCCCTTCTTTTAACATTGATATACTGTAGATCCTTTGAACAATAATATGTGCCCAGGAGGTGAAAGAAAGCCAGATCACACCCACTTACAGGAAAGTTAGCCAAAGTGATCCTCAAAACTTCTGACTTCCATTTGTTGTAGAATTGTTGAAAATGCCAGTAAACCCCCAATTCTTTAAAGAATTGAACTCTCATGTATAAAACAGCTTCAAACAACTGCTTTCTTCGGAAATAAGTCAGTATGTTAAATATTTGACTTTAAGCTTGTAAGCGAGAAAAAAAAAAGTGCTTAAAGTTTGTTGAAAGTCGCTAAGTGCTCTCATTATCAAACCCTTGTGTGAATATAGTCTGGATAATTTACACTTCATATTAAGCAGAAGCTAGTTTTTCACATATCATAAATGTTTATGACACCATTTCTCCTGGACTACGTATAGTACAGAGATATAATTCTTTGCTGGTACATTCAGTGGTATACGGTATACATAGATACTATCTGCAAAGAATGTTTTGAATAGAGTTAGTAGTAAAGAAATAATAAACTAAAACATTATGTCAGATGCAAAAATTTGCTATATGCCATTTTAACTGTAGTAAGTTTTTCAGGCTGCTAAACATTTATGACGTATATCCCCTGTACAGTTAACATATGCTGAGGTGACAAAAGTCTAATGATAGCAATATGCAGACATACAGGTAGTGGTTGTATTGCATATTCAAGCTTTAAGAGGGTAGTGCATTGGCACAGCCATCATTTGTACTCAGGTCATCTTATGTGGTAATGGCTGCACGATGGGAATTAACAGACTGAACGTGGAATGGTAGTTGGAGCTAAACGTATGGGACTTACCATTTCAGAAACCTTTATAGAATTTAATATTCAGAGATCCCCAGTGTCAAGAGTGTGTGAAGAATTCCAAAGTTCAGGCATTACCTCTCACCATAGACAACACAGTGGCCGCTGCAGAAACCAGTGTGGATTGTATGATAGACGTACCTGTTAGGACAGTGCAATGAAATTTGGTGTTAATGGATTATGGCAGCAGATGACCGATGGGAGTGCCTTTGCTAACAATATGACAATGCCAGCAGTGCTTCTCCTGGGCTTTTGACCATATTGATTGGATCCTAGACAACTGTGGATTGGCAAGATGTGTCTTGATTTCATTTGGTAAGGGCTGATAGCAGGTTTCAGGTGTGGTGCAAACCCCGTGAAGCCATGGTGCCATGTTGTCAGTAAGGCACTGTGCAAGTTGGCAGTGGCTCCATAATTGTATGGGCTGTGTTTATGTGGAATGAACTGGGTCCTCTGGTCCAACTGAACCAATCATTGACTGGAATTAGTTATGTTTGACTACTTGGAGACCATTTTCAGCCATTCATGGACTTCATTTTTGTGGATGACAATGCACCATGTCACAAGGCCACAATTGTTCACAGTTGTTTTGAAGAGCATTTTGGACAATTCAGGTAACTGATTTGGCCACCCAGATCCATCCGACAAGACTCCCATAAAACGTTTATGGGATGTAATCGAGAGGTCAAATAAAATCCTGCACCAGCAACACCTCCACAATTATGGATGGCTATAGAGACGGCTTGGTTAAATATTTCTGCAGGGGACTTCCAATGACTTGTTGAGTCCATGCTTTGTCGAGTTGCTGTGCTGTGCCTGGCAAAAGGTGGTCTGACGTGATATAAGGAGGTATCCCATGACTTTTGTTGCCTCGGTGTAATTCAGTGATACATGTAGATACTGCCTGCAAAATGTTTTTGCCAATGAGTTAATAATAAAGAAATAATAAATTAAAACATCGTACCTGTTGCTGACATTTTACTCCACGAGCAGTGAAAATGTATTAAGAGACTGTCCTTTTTTTGTTTCATCATTGTGTGTGTATGGGGGAGGGGGGGGGGGCAGCGAGGAAGGGTTTTGAATTATGTATAAATTTTGTTGGACGTCGCTAAGTGCTCTCATTTTCAAATAGTGGATGGAGAAAGTCAATGTATTTGTGCTGCCAGTCGCGCTATCTCAAGACAAACATACAGTAATACTTGTCTTATTGTGTTAAACTTTTTACTTAAGATTGTAGCTTTTAATGATTAAATTAAGACAGCATTTTAATTTTTGTTGAAACCTGGAAGTCATTATATGCCCAACCTGCAACTGCTACCTGTTTCTGGAATAGTTGTGTTAGTAATAATATATGGAGCGTGCTTAATTTCTCTGAATTTTTTATGTGAAAACTCTTAAAGCTTTTTAAATGAAACAAACTGTATTAACATTCTACATCTTTATTCTTGATGTCTACATGTTCATTTCTCAACACAGTTACCTTCGCAGCACTTGTCTGTGGCCTGGCATTGTCATGCTGAAGGATCCAAGAGTGGATGAAGTCTTTTGAGTTTATGCTTTCAGTTCTATGAAGGATTACAGCATGCTATTTCTCAGGCTCCAACATAGTTACATTACACGCTGCCACCTTACGTGTTACAATTCAGAGCCTTCTAATGACAAGTCATATAGGGTGTCAAACGAAATTTGTGTCTAGATTAAGGATTTTTTGAGAGAGAGAACACAGCGTGTTACCATGGATGGACAGTCATCAACAGACACGAAAATAACTACAGGTGTGTCTGAGGGAAGTATGAAGTATGTTGGAAACATTACTGTTCATGTCGTTTACTTTAGTGACCAGTCAGACAACATTAATAGAACTGTTAAACAGTATTGTGATGGTGCAGTTATGGAGCTTTATCTTATAAAAGGTGCACAAATATTCAGTTAGGTCCTCACAAGATTTCAGAGGTTTTCAAAAATTGTCAGCAAGCTTTAAATGTTGAGAAATGTAAAATTATGCTGTTTACAAAACTAAAAAGTCATAGTGAATCACAGTTTATAAAGGAAATAGCTACCAAAACTTTCTTGCAGACAGTACTAGAATACTGCTCACAATATATCTTGCTCTGACAACATCTGGGCCTAAGTGTAAGTATGTGAATATTGGTTAGCCTGAGAAACACAAATAAAGCTTTGGTACAAAAAAATTGGTTACACTGAACACTAACTGCTAATTTTTTTGTTCATTTCTAGTCGTTGTACCAGATAGGGGTAACAAGGTATATTGAATATATATGAAGAAAGAAAGCACAAATGTTTACAGGTTTGTTTGACCCATGAGAGGATCACAGACATGGTGAAAAACCTGAACTGACACAGGGTTGAAGATAAGATGCCTCCTGTCTCGTGAAAGTAACTAGTATTTAGTAAGCTACATTTACATCTGCAAACACACTCTGCAACTGACAGTGTGGTGCATGGCAGAGGGTACCCTGTACCATTCGTACTCGTTTCCTCTCCTGTGTCACTCACAGATAGTGTGAGGGAAAAACAACTGTCTATGTGCCTCTGTATGAGCCCTAATTTCTCATATCTTATCTTCGTGGTTCTTATGCGCAATTTGTGTTGGCAGCAGTGGAATCATTCAGCAGTCAGCTTCAAAAACTTATTCTCTAAATTTTTTCAGTAGTGTTTGTCGAAAAGAATGTTGACTTCCCTCCACTGATTCCCATTTGAGTGCCCAAAGCATCTCCATAACAAATCAAGTGAATTTGGGCAGTCAAATGGGAATCAGTGGAGGGAAGTCACAAATCTAGCAGCGTGCCTCTGAGTTGCTTTGATGTCTTTCACCTTTCCTACAACAATCCTGAGATGCTCATTCCATTTCATATTGCTTTGCACCATTGTACACAGATATTTAAATGACATGACAGTATGATTTAGGACACTACTACATCTACATTTATATCTACATGGCTACTCTGCAAATTACACTTAGGTGCCTAGTGGAAAGTTCACCGAACCATCTCCATAATAATTCTCCATTATTTCACTCCCAAATGGCACACAAAAGGAATGAACGCCTGTGTTATGATGATCGTTTCTCTCTACGTTGGCTAGCATCAACAAAATATTTTTCTAAGTGTTCTGCCAATAAAACATAGTCACCTTCTCCACAACATGTTCTGTGTGTTCTTTCCAATTTAAGTTGCTAGTAATTCCAAGGTATTAAGTTGAATTTATGGCCTTTAGATATGACTGATTTATCATGTAACTGAAGTTTAACGGCTACTTTTTAGCACTCTTGTGGATGGTGGATGACGTCAAGCTTCTCATTATTTAGGCTCAACAGCCAATTTTCACTACATACAGGTGTATTTCGCTTCAACTGTGGCTGTGTTTCGTGTCATCCCGACACTCTATGCATGCAGTCTCCCTGTTGGTTTAAATGAACTAATATTTTGAAAGCATTTTGATCTTCATACTCTGGCTTATACTTAGAAACTTTAGACTATATTAAAGAATTGAAAGTGGCCAGTTATGTTATCCACGTACATAATTTTGTAGAGTTGGGAACGAACCTTGGTGAAAACAATTTTGTTAACTTTCAGTAAATTTATGGCTCTGTAAAAAACACAAAGAGGTAATGAATTTTAAATCTGTTGTACGAGTGTGTGCAGCTTGCTGGCATAATTATTTTTTTGTTCTTGAAAGCTGGTGCATGGTTATGGAAATAATCCTTTAAAAAATTACAAACGGTAATGATTTTCATTCAGAAAAACTGAAACTGCATGTAGCATTTTGTGTTAAAAACGAGAAGAAAAGAATTTTCTGTCAAGAATTCATTCATTACCTTGTAGCAGTCTTAAGTCAATGGCTTGAAAATACCTGCTGTTGATAGAGAGGAGGAATTAATAAAATAAAAACAGTGCAGGAAATAACTAAGTGAATCTCGACATACCAACAAAAATAATGTATTGATGAATATATTTTTTTGTATGTAGATAAAAAAATTTACTCACAAAGTGGCAGTAGGACAACACACACACATGAAGGTTAAGGAAATTTGCAAGCTATTATAGCAAGTGGCACTTTCTTCTGGCAGAATGGTTACAGCGAAAGGGAAAGGGATGAAGAAAAAGGACTAGTGAGGTTTAGTACATGGGGGAGAATTTGAAAAAGCTGCTTATAACCATGGGTCAGGGGAGATAATTCAAGAGGGAAGAATTACTTACATAAGAGGATGAGAACTCAATACCGCCTCGGTAGAGGTCTGCGCGGATGCGGATATCCGCGGTATTTGTTACTTGGCGGATAAAATTGCGACCGGCGCGGATATCCGTGTGTCATCTGCGGATAATGAGCAAGGCATCTGCCCAGTACGTATGTTGCAATGTTAGTTGAAAACTTGAAGTCTGTTGACATTCTTGGAATGTTGCAGGGCCCGGGTAGAGCGGATGTCTGTTGTCCTCAGCCCCTGGCTACGGCCGATGTAGCTGTACCCAAGAGCCCTGCGCCTAATCCGTTTCTGTGACCATGTCATTTGTATGGCCTGTGTAGTGCTCTCTGGGTGGCAAACCTGCCCACTGTCTGCCAGACAGGTGCCCGTTGCAATTTTCCGCTGCCTTCAATTGGCGCTTTGTTGTGACCGAGTGACAATGTGCATCGTAGCAAATATCAGTGAGAGTTCTTTCTTCAAATGAACACCATATCGATGGATACAATTTCGTGTAAGGTGAAAAAAGGTAATTTTACATTAGTGAAGGAAAACAAATTGAAATCACCAATTTGGAAAAAATTCGGATATGTATTTGATGCCAATGAAAAGATAAAAGATATGGTCGCTTGTTTTGCATGTAAAAACTGGACATAAAAGTGGAACTTCAAATTTGCTAAAACATTCATGTGAGGCTGGACAAAGTAGCATAATTACAGTGAAACCTCTTTATAACGTTCCTCCATATAATGTTTTCCTCTATATTACATCCGTTTTTTTCGGTCCCGACTAAAAGCCCATATAAACAATGTTAAATTTTCCTCTTTACTGCATTTCCTCTATATTACAATTTCCTCCATGTAACACTCATATTTTTGGAACCCTGTTCAATTATTTACCTCTTTATAATGTTTAAGTGACTGGATGTAGATGCATTGTTTTCCATTCTGTGAATTCACAGTTTGCACCGGCTTGGAAAGCCCGTACTCAGCATGTTTCATATGTCAGCGGCAGAACCGGTTCACATGACATGTGACACACATTCTAGTTGCGATCTTTTTGGAACTATTTCAGTCGTTTCTATTCGTAGCATGTTGTGTGAGCTGAGCAGCAAACAGTTTGTGTGTCTAGTGAGAGTGTGTCTTCGATATAATGTGGTTTGTTTGTTTTTTTATTTTTTTAAAAAAAAAAAGCTTTCATCAGTGGACATGAGTGAAAAGCGGAAGAACATTTCTCTGGAAGAGAAGGTTTCTGTTATTATCTCCTGGTGTGAATCGTGTGGAGCTAGCAAAGCAATTTGAACTGGCCCCCTCAACACTATTATGAAAAACAGATCATCGATAATAGAAGGGTTTGAGAATTGTGGAAATCCGAAACATATGCATTTGAAACCATTTACTAACAACGAAATGGAGGAAGTTTTATTAACTTGGTTTCAGCAAGCACGTCTCAGAGAATTTGATGCCAAAATGGGGAGTGCTGCAAGAAAAGTGCTGCTGTTTGTGGATAGATGTGCGGCACATCCACCAGACGTATCCTATCTGAGAAATGTGAAAGTAATTTTCCTGCCATCCAAATGCACCCGCCATCTGCAACCTTTGGACTTGGAAATAATACATGCCTTTAAGGTTAAATATAGGGCAGCCCTTGTAAAAAAGGCCTTGAATTTGATGGACCAAAGAAAACCAGGAAGCCAGCAGAGCTCACAACTGAAGCTGAATATTTTACAGGCAATGAATTTAATCATGTACTCATGGAGGGAAGTCAGTGCTGAAACTATTAAAAACTGTTTCACAAAAGCGGGATTCTATGAGAATGAGATGGCAGCTCCTGTGGAAGATGTTGCAAGTGATTTGCAAGAGTTTCAGGAATTAATAGGCAGTGATTCTGTCACTTTTGAGGACTTTGTGTCTGTGGATGACAACGTGGCAACCGCAGGAGTGTAAAGTATTGAGGAGCTGACTGCTGAAACAAGATTGGAGGATAATAGTGGTAGTGAAAGTGACAGTGAGAAGGTAGATGACCCTGTGCCCTCATATACTAAGGCAGCTGAAGCCTTTGAAACATTCAGGAGATATATGATGGCCCATAGACTTGAGGACAGAACAGTAGTTCAACTTGCTCATTTGGAGCAAGAAATGATTGCCTTAGAGTCTAGGAGAAATAGAAAACAAACATGCTTGCTTGAATATTTAAATAAATCATAGGTATATGATTTTCAGATAACACAGGTTCATAGAGTTTTGTGCAAATTTAAGTTCCGTTTCATAATTTAATTATTAAAGTAATTTTTTTGTAACTAATTATTTTTTAATCTGTACCATTTACTGTGTTTTTATGTAATATGATCAGTATATTATAAACAAAATTTGGCTCATATTCTATAATTGGGTCAACTGAAGAATGGGATACCACCTGTCAGCTTTGGACAATGTCATATCTTAAGAATCTGTTATAACTTTTTACAGTACAAACTGATCCATTTACTTTCATCCATTCACCTACTGGGCTGTATGTTTTAATTACAAAACACTAATCATTTGATACATTGATCATTTGCAATGAATATCACATTATAGTGTTGTGAAAATTTAAAATGTCATCTATGGCACCATTTGTCAAAGCTGATTAGTGGTATCCTGATCTTCAGTAATGCCCTATAATTATTATTTGGAAGCCTTCCTCTTTATAGTGTTTTCCTCTATACAGTGTTCAGAATTTGTGGTCCCTTGAAAAACGTTATATAGAGGTTTCACTGTACTTACTTAAATACCAAGACAGACGTTAAAGTTCCTGAAGTTCCGCCAAATTTGAAGACAGAGCGGTGGCACGGCGGGCCTTGTAATTAATTACAAGTGGGATTTCAAACTAAGGCTCACGACCACCAGCAAGCTGTGACTGCGATAGCCCGTGAAAGATTATTCTGATCACATTGAAAACTTACAAAATATTCAAATTACCCAAAGTAATAATGTGTCTTTTTAATTTACCAGCCAATTAGTAAAGATAAGGGCTGAAATTCGTAACAAAATTGAACATTTTAACTGTAACTCGGTATTGCTTAACAGGGAACAGTGCCTAACATTTGAAGTTATGGGACAGTGGTTTTTATATAGACATCTTGAAATCGTTTGCAGCTTTATTAAACTTTGAAAAAAATTATTTTTTAACATTGAAAGTATTAACTGCGAAATCTACTGCAAATTTTATCTTAGTAATTTAGACCAATGTTGAGGATGTTTTAAAGTGTGAAAAACTTTGCTTAGTTGAGAATGAAACAGACATTTCATTTATCACTAGGTCTTAATTCGATAAACCAGCCAAAAGGTGAGGTTCGAGATTTCGATCGTATTTTTAGCTAAAGCTAAATGGACTCCTAATTTCTATAACCAGTGATTTTGTTGTCAGTCTTCGGAAGACGAGTTATTTCTACCAGACAACGTCAATTATTGCTGGCTTCACAGGTGCGCCAGCGTTTTGCAGTGTAGGCCTAATGCTGTAAATATTTTCACCTGGAAATGACGAGGACTGAACGCGTAAGCTATAATATAATCATCAGCTGACATGAATGGCTTCAAAATTTGACACATCCAAGCAGTGAGTACAAAAAAAAACTGTCGGTAAATGATGCAATGTGCTAGTAACACCTTAAAACCATCTTCATTTTCAGATGCCTTGGGACAAGAGCAGCGAAATACACGTATTTTCATCATTTAATACTATTACATTGAATGTTATTTTTTAAAATAGCGTTTCCAATCTCATGAAATCGGAGCTGCTACTGTGTGTGCTCCGGAGCGCCAATGCTTTCCTGTTTGGAATGGTCTGCTTTAGAGTAGGTATAGAGCATTTCCTGTGATTTAAGAAGTCAAAAGTAGTTAAGTTGTCGCAGAAATGGCACCCTAACAATAACTATGTCATTACATACCATAATTCTAAGTACTACTGTCCATTACTATTAATTACTCTTTCAAAACTTAAATATGTGCGGATGCGGATAAGAAACTTGCGGATGCGGGTTAATTACTGCGGATTAGGACCTTGCGGATGCGGATTGCACTTTTCTTATCCGCGCAGACCTCTACGCCTCAGTATTTGAGGCAAATGTATTTGTTCAGATACAGACTGTTTCACATATTTGTTCAGATGCAGACACTTTTACAGCAATGTATCACCATTCTCAGCTCAGCCTTCACTGAACATAATTAACTTACCAGCCTAGTTCAGAAGCAGATTTCCTAGGTCATCACATCCAATCCTGGTACTGCTGATACCTCCAAACAACAATTTAGGAGCACAACTTTTGTCACTCAGCGTTATCCTGATGTGAGATCTGCCTGACATTTTGCCCACCACCTAGAAGAAAATAGCGTTTTGTCATTGTCACCTCCTCCCCCCTCTCCCACCACTCCCCAACCTAATCTCTACAATATCCTGGTTAGACCCTATGCTCCTCCTGTACCCATTTCCCTACCTTATGGTTTCTACTGTTGTGACTGTCCCCACAGTAATACTTGCCCTATGCATCCTTCTACTACCACCTATACAAGCACTGTAACTGGCAAAATTTATGCTATTGAAGAGAGAGCTACCTGTGAAAAGACACATGTCGTGTACTAGTTGTTATATAAGCACTGCCGGCCTTTTACATTGGTATGACTTCCACCAGTTTATCAGTCAGAATGAATGGACATAGACAGAGGGTTTACACTGGCAGACACTAGCTTCTCATAACTCTGCAGGTGGTAACTCTTTAAAGTTCTTCGTGAAGTGACTTACAATGCTTCAGAGGAGCAGCACAGGGCCACCGTCTACCTGTGTTCACTTCAGTACACAAAATTTGTCAAGTAGACTGGAGAGATTAAATACTTGTTAATACTAAGTAATGATTTATAAATTGGATAAACTAATGACACTACAAACAAACAGAAATTGCATACAATAATGGGCACGGTGCAAATAAAAGATGTTGACAGTTGAAAGGTAATGGGAATATTGAAGACAATGAAAAAAGTTAGGGTTGATTTTGCACATATTTTCACTGAGGCTAAATTAAAAAGTGTCAATATTTATAAGACCGTAAGTCACCAGTAGCTGTAAAAATTGTCATAGTACAAATGAGTCAATACTGGTAATGTTTGTTTAGGCCTGTGAATTTAAAACTTCACTGATTTTAAATAATTCTCCATTCTAATCTGTTGACTTTTACATCGGATAAAGTTTTTTAATGCATTTAACAAATATGTTTGTGGATGTGTTTAAAGTCACTTAATCAGTGTGAGGTCTGACACTGTCGTGGAAAACCAACATGGGTGTACTCATGATATTTATGGTTCTGATGTTCAAACTTATTGAAGAATATCTATGTGGTAATAGTATTAATTGCCTAACACAACTTTAGGAAATAGACTGAGAGTGTTATTAAATATTCTTTGTGCACTTGTCGCATTAATTCTCCCTAAAATTATGAGCATTTGACAATATCTTCCATTGTGTTAATAGGGAAAACAACCGCCTCTCATAGAAGTAATGCAGTCACTTGGGAGTAAATGATATGGCAGAGCACAATGCAGAAAGAGATAACATCAACACCACAAATGATGCATCTTATGCAGTGTCTTTGTTTCCATCGTGGTGTATAATACAGGACATATTCCTGTGTAGTCTTTTAGGATCAAGTGACATCTATGACTCGTTGCTGAGTGTATATTAAAATTCTTGATGCACTTTTTATGAGTAATTTACACAGTTCATTCATGGTTTCATTCCAGTATTATTAAATATTGGCTAGAACACGTTTGTTCAAGCCAGACCCTTTGCGTATTAGATATGCAATGAAGACTGCCTTTCAACTGCCCAAGAAAATCAGAGTAGTTTAACTTATTGTTTAACGATGTCAATACTATGTTTCTGAAAGCTGGTTGGTTACGGTATTGTTATGTTCAAAAATATGGTCATTGTTGCTCTCGACAAGATTAAGTGTGGAACCAAAGTTAAAATCAGTAAATTGTAAAATCTTTCTCTCTCTTGCCTTCTCTCTCTACCACCTGTTTCACCATTATTCAGTTGCAGGCATTTGCAGGTTTCCACTCAATCACATATAATGTAATCTGTTGAATATCACCGCAGCCAAAACCATATTATAAGACTGTAAGGAAAAATGTTCAATACAAAGTTAAAAAACAAACCATCATGTATGCACAGCTTCCTGATCACTTTCAAAGACACAGTGTGAGGAAACCACCTGTCTTCTCTGAAGGTGAAGCTCAGACAGCTCAAAACCCTATATATAATATTTCTCATTGCCAACTATAAGAGAGTTCATATTTCTTGATTTTACTGAAGCTGAGCTCTTACTGCTATATAAAACCATTGTGTTAAAATACAGGCCACTGAAACAAGACATTCCTCATAAAGTTCAGTAGAGAAGAAAGTCATGTTCTGGAAACATCCTCCAGGCTGTGGCTAAGCCATGTCTCCACAATATCCTTTCTTCCAGGAATGCTAGTTCTGCAAGGTTCACAGAAGAGCTTCTGTGAAGTTTCCCGGGGTAGGAGACGAGGTACTGGCAGAATTGAAGCTGTGAGGATGGGTCATGAGTCGTGCCTGGGTAGCTCATTTGGTAGAGCACTTGCCCGCGAAAGGCAAAGGTCCCGAGTTCGAGTCTCGGTCCGGCACACAGTTTTAATCTGTCAGAAAGTTTCAAGTCATTACATAATTGTGTTCATTTCCATAGATTAATTGTGCTTTTGTAGGCAACAGGGTAACTGTCTTTCCCTATGATAAGGGCACCCTGGACTTAATTGCCTTCTGGGTTAATTTGTTAGATTCACTGAAGGACACTTATTGACTTGCAATAGACAAGGAACTTTGTGGTACATTAACAACTCTTCAGCTCCATTTCCTCTGGATCATTTACAAATCCCACAACTCACGATCATCCTTAACGGACATTGAGTTGGTCGCATGAGCTTGTTCCATTTCTGTGACAAACTACACCGTGAACTGCCATGAGCTCATTGTTTGTCACTAGTTGCTGAATAAATGTTTTGCTGACATGTTACCAAAAACGTTGAAGGTAATAGATAGGTTCTCTCAGTAGTTCTAATAAGGCCCTATGACGTACTGAAGACTCTTACCATGAGATTTTCCTAATGTGGTAGCATTTTTAATTTATTATCAGGTGTGAATTGTAGGAACTGCACAGAATTATTAAAACTGAGAATAGTGCTTTCAGGGATAACTGAAGGAAATTTTAAAAAAGTCAACACCTTTGGATAAATGAATACAGGCTGTTTACTGTGGTGAAGATATAAAATGTGCTCTTTCCATCAGTTCCTCATATCTCTAGGAAGTCAAATTCTATTTGTAAGTAATGGTTTGAAGGCTGGATGTAGGGCAGCAACAGCCAGTACTTCGACACTACAAATATTTCTTTATTCATTGTATTCTACAGAATTTATGAGTGTATGTGCTCATCATAGTAATGGAGTAGCTGCTGTGCAAAATAAGACCGTTCTGTACCCCTTTCTTCAAAACAGTTGAAATGTATGATAAGAAACTAAGCTGCTGGTGGCCAAACAGAATCATGTTCATCATGAATAGGCCATTAATGCTGCCCAGTTTCATTTGCTGTCTTATATGGAAAACGCTGATGTTCACATGATGTGACAAATGAAAGCAAACTTGATTATTTGGTGAGCAAAACAACAGCAAAGTAGGCCAAGAACATTTGTGTTAGTTTGTGGTTAACATGCTCTTTCTGCAAAGGAGGAATTCAGATCCAAATGTAAATTTCGCCGTACGTGACCCTCAGAAATTCACATAACAATATTATGCTTATAAGCCAAACCTTATGAAAGTTTTTTAACTGCTTTCTTATTGATTTGCTGATGTCCAGATTATTAAGATCACATATTGATAACCATAGCTCAGAAAATTATGTATCTTTGCACCAAAACATAAACATTGTTGTCTGATAAGTATGAGCATACTAAAACAAAAAGTGTTGATTGAAAATGAGCTGTACTAAAATGCCATAAGAAGACACATTGCATCACTACAAGATATTTCTTTCTCATGACCTGTTGTGCGTTGCAAATTTCTGATGACAATTACAGACAGTGCTGTGAGCTATGATTTCAATGACATTATGTTGAATTTGCAGCATCAGTTGAATCTACTATTTTTTCACTACCTATCTTGTTGACAGGAATACTCTCTCAGAAATTCTGAAGGTAACAGTTGTAAGATACATGGAGTGAAAGGCTATTTACAACTTGTACAGAAGTCGTAGGGCAGCTGTGAGAGTTGAGGGGCATGAAAGGGAAGTAATGGTTGAGAAGGGAATGAGACAGTGTTGTAGCCTATCAATTACGTTATTCAACCTGTACATTGAGCAAGCTGTAAAGGAAACCAAAGAAAAATTTGGAGTAGAATTCAAGTCAAGGGAGAAAAAATAAATACTTAAAAAATTAGACAATGACATTGTAATCCTGTCAGAGACAGCAAAGTACTTGGAAGGGCAGTTGAACAGAATGGACAGTGCCTTGAAAGGAGGATATAAGATGAACATCAATTAAAGCAGAATAAGGCTAGTGAAATATAGTTGAATTAAATTAGGTGATGTTGAGGGAATTAGATTAGGAAACGAGACACTTAAAGTAGTAGATGAGTTTTGCTATTTGGGCTACAAAATAACTGACGATGGTGAAAGTAGAGACGATATAAAATGTAGACTGACAATGGCAAGAAAAGTGTTTCTGAAGAAGAGAAATTTGTTAACATCAAATATAGAGTTTTAAGTGTCAGGAAGTCTACCCTGAAAGTGTTTGTTTGAAGTCTAGCCATGTACGGAAGTGAAACTTGGACGGACAATGAGCAGTTTAGACAAGACGAAAATAAAAGCTTTTGAAATGTGATTCAACAGAAGAATGTGGGTAGCTTATGTGAGTAATGAGGAGGTACTGAATGGAACTGGGGGCAAAAGAAATTTGTGGCACAACCTGCTCAGAAGAAGTGATCAGTTGATTGGACACATCCTCTTATTCTAGTTTATTAAATTAAAAACAAGTACATCAAATTATCACTCATCAGAAGAAGGGCAAAAAACATGAAGCTGTTATACTTCAAGCTGTTATACTTTAAGAGATAGAATGTCTCTGTAAATGCTGAAGCTTTTTTTCGACATCAACAGAAACCGATAGGTCAAACTTTGTATTCACTGGGAATGGCAATTCTACAGATGTTGCAAATTCCTCAATATCCGGATTCTTCTGAAGACTACAACAACACGACACAGAGCTTTTAGTAGAATCTTCTACAGGGCAGAAGATTCGCGTCGTATTCGTTCCTTACACATTCACAAGCCCAGTGAAAGGCGTGGACCAAGAATTACACATGCTTCAATGTAGGGAACAAAGGTTTCAGTTGATTAACAGTTGAATCTATGTATGTAACCACCAGAACTGCTTTAAACTGAGCTACCACTAGGCCAAAGTTTTGGGTAGAAGTGATTGATTGCATTACTGTACGGACATTGGGTTTCTGTAGGGCACACATTTTTAAACTATAACTGCTGTTGTATGTCTGCGAGATGGCTGTCAAACTTCTGGTGAATATCACCTATCCTTCCGGTGTTTCATCTTTTCCTTAAGGTGGAGTGCTGGCTTCTTGCTGTGAATATAAGGAGCCATTCGCACTACACCCAAATGACAAAAGTCGTGGGATACCATGTAATGTAGCTTTGGACCTCCTTTTGCCAAGTTTAGTGTAGCAGTTCGACGTGACAGGGACTGAACAAATCACCGAAAGTCCCATGCAGAAATATTTAGCCATGATGCTTCTGTAGCCATCCATAATTGCGAATGTGCTGCTGATGGACTTCTCAGTTATGTCCCATACGACGGGATTCGTGTCTGGCGATCTGTGTGGCTAAAAATCATTTGCTCGAATTGTCCAGAATGTTCCTCAAACCAAACGCAAACAATTGTCCCAGTGACATGGCGTCTTGTCATCGGAACAAGAAGTGCGTGAATGGCTACAAATGACCTCCAAGTAATCGAACATAGCCATTTCCATCCAACGATTGTTCAGTTAGACCAGAGGACCCAGTCCATTCCATGTAAACACAGCCCACTACATTACCAAGCCACCACCAGCTTGCACAGTGCCTTGTTGACAACCTGGGTCCATGGCTCCGTGGGGTCTCTGCACCGCACCACACCACACCCGAAACCTACAACCATCTCTTACCAACTGAAATCATGACCCAAATATCCAGGCCGCTGTTTTGCAGTCATCTAGGGTCCAGCTGATATGATCACAAGCCCAGGAAAGGCGCTGCAGGCGATGTCGTGCTGTAAGCAAAGGCACTTACGTTGGTCAACATCATATGTCCCAAATTAATTTCTGTGGTTATTTGATACATTAGTGCTTGGGTGTTAGCACTGACAACTCTACTCAAACGCCGATGCTCTCGTAGTCTAATAACAGCATCACAAAAAAAGGCCCTTTGCTTGCAGAAATTGAGGTAGAAGTTTTTTTTTATCTTTTGTATGTAGTTGAGCGTATGTTGATTCCAAGTTTTCGACCTCCAAAACCCATTGCTGGGAAGCTATGCATCCTATTGAAAATGTTACACATACCAGAATGAATTTTGCATCGAATGGCCTACTTAAAATGTCAGAATTGGTGCAGCCGTTTGGCTGTAATCAGTTGTCAAAGTTCGTTATTTATACCAACTTGGCTAAAAAGTCAGCTCCGATGCCTGTAATTCAAAAACAGCCACTCCAAATGAAAAATGTTAAGTTACCAAGGTTGTACAGCATGGAATTTCATGTTACAGAATCATCTAGTTTTTCAGTTTTAGACCTTATGAGGCATTCATACACTTAAAAACCAAAGCAGTTCCATTTTGCTGCTATCTTTTGTAAATCGAAGCTGTCCAGTGAAATGAAATTTCTAATAGGAACACATAAATGTGCCACACCTTCGGGTGTAGAGGTATCTATAGGTCTCGCTCGATTTTGCAAACAGCCGAGGTTGCCATCCCCTCAAGGCCACGTTCAGAACTTCTTGTGTTTTGCAAAATTCTCATCCTCATTTGAATTTACTTCCGTTGTGCAGTCAGTGCATTTAAAATGAGTGCTCTGGATCGTATCGAGGGTGTTTTATATGCGATGGTAATTTGGCAGTCGGTGATGTGGTTACAGTGAAAGGGAAAGGATTGGAATCGCTACTACCATCCAGTATGGTTAGGAAAATTGCAGCACATCGTAAGTTATTAACTGGTCTGGCTGAAGTTGAAGTGCACAGTGCTTGTCAGAAGTAGTACAATAACCCAAAACTGATAAGATCGTCTTTGGCTAAAGGCTCTGCACCATCAGCGTCGAATCTTCGATCATACAAGAAAGTATACGATTTTAATAAACACTGCTAGTTTGGGGTAACTTAGCAGACTGAGATATGCAAAGCAAAATATTGTTCATAAAGCAATGAAACTTCAATTAACAGATACTGTTGTTGGGGTTGCTGAAAGGCGAGGTGATGACTGGGCTTGTGAAGTGTTGGAACATACCAGTAATGAGGACTTTTGTGCTAGAGACTCAGTATCATAGTTTTTGTCAGAGACATTTTTACCGACTGATCAGGGGTGGAGGAAAACGAGGGAGTCCTGGATCTACATACGTATATGAAGCAATGGAAATGATTTCTTCCTTTACCCAATAATCAGAAGAATGTCAGTTTCCTTTGCAGGAGTTAAAAGACCAAGTAACGTATGGCTGGGAGGCAGATGTAAGGACCATAAAAAGTCGTCTCTTCCAGAAGTATGGAGAAGAAATAATGATTGTTGACAGATATAGAAAGAGCACAGTAGTGTGTTTCAAAGGCACAGGCTATAATATACTGCCTGATAATTTGTATCACAGCAAGCCATCACATCCATGAGAAGAGCGACTGAGAATTGTACGCCCTGCTGCAGATATGTTTCGTAAGGAGTATGATACATTGCAATGCTCAGATATCTGATTATTTCTTGCCAGATGTCCAATCAGCAATATCTGAATCATGGCACCATGTCTTTGGGTCGTTGACTTTGAAAAACGAACTATGAACTCTAGATAAATGGAAAAAAAAGTATGTTGCTTTGTTAGCTGCATTGATTTCTACAGGAAGGTTACGGTCATTTCTATCTTCACTATTGATTGGGCTCAGTACGTTTGTATATAAAAGGTTTGGGTCAAGACTATTATCGACACTCGTAGTGCAATTGCATTCGCAGCTCCATCTATGGAATCTTCCATATTTGAGACGTCCTCGATTGCACGACCTGAGCATCCTAACATAACCAGTGAAGGATTCATCCGCCCATCTCTGATAACGCCGATTTTAACATTTGCATGATTGTCGGGTTAAATGTTTTCCATTCCATGAGAGGAAGCTTGGCAATCATTAACTGCACAGCTGTGGAGTCTGACAAGAACATTTATCTGGAAAGAAGACATTCAGTTTCTGAAGTTTTGCCTAACCAAATAACGCTTTGCAAAGGGGAACGAAGTACTCTGAAAGATCTCCTCATTTAAAGATACAAGGTTCTTCATCAGACGTCATTTACGCGATGAAGATATAAATTCTGCAGTCGCACAGGAGAAGTTTCTCGCAAATAAGAGCAACAAGAACCACTTGCTTTTGATGCTCGTGAGGAAATTTGAGGATGGAGGTATTCAAGTGCTACAAACTGAAGACGATGGCGACTCATTAATTGTAGAAATAATTGTAGAAACAGCTATTTCCTAAGTTACTGAGTCTCACAGCGTGTCAATAACGAGGAAATTGGCATCCTTGTTTTCCTAACAGGTCGAGGAAACAACAACTTCTATCCATTAACCAGGAAGAGGGAAATCAGCAAGTGTGTGGTACTCCAGTAATTCTGTCACAGTCGATCCTGCATTTACCCTTTTCAACAATGCCTTCACAGGATGAGATACCACATCCTCTTTTTTTTTTGGTCAAGGGAAAGGAAAATTACTAAACCTTTTGGAGCAACAACCACAGTTCAAAGTGCAAGGTACTGAATTTTGTTAAACATTCAGTCTCTCAAGACTTAATAGCACAGGCAGGAAAAGAGCGGACGTTAGCACTGTATTGGAATTCCAACTGCGCGACTTTGGACAAGCTCAAGTATGTACTTTTTTGTAAAGTCTGCCCCGAGAAATTCTTTCAGACACAAAAGGCTATTGCCAACATCGGATGCACCATGGTGGCAATTCTTCTGATCCTGGAATGTAGTCAAATTAAATCGGGTGATGCTGAGGGGATTAGATTAGGAAATGAGACACTTAAAGTAGTAAAGGAGTTTTGCTATTTAGGGAGTAAAATAACTGATGATGGTCGAAGTAGAGAGGATATAAAATGTAGACTGGCAATGGCAAGAAAAGCATTTCTGAAGAAGAGAAATTTGTTAACATCGAGTATTGATTTAAGTGTCAGGAAGTCATTTCTGAAAGTATTTGTATGGAGTGTAGCCATGTATGGAAGTGAAACATGGACGATAACCAGTTTGGACAAGAAGAGAATAGAAGCTTTCGAAATGTGGTGCTACAGAAGTATGCTGAAGATGAGGTGGGTAGATCACGTAACTAATGAGGAGGTATTGAATAGGGTTGGGGAGAAGAGAAGTTTGTGGCACAGCTTGACTAGAAGAAGGGATCGGTTGGTAGGACATGTTTTGAGGCATCAAGGGATCACAAATTTAGCATTGGAGGGCAGCGTGGAGGGTAAAAATCGTAGAGGGAGACCAAGAGATCAATACACTAAGCAGATTCAGAAGGATGTAGGTTGCAGTAGGTACTGGGAGATGAAGAAGCTTGCACAGGATAGAGTAGCATGGAGAGCTGCATCAAACTAGTCTCAGGACTGAAGACCACAACAACAACACCATCAAGTGCAATCTTGGTTGGGGAAGAAAACTGATCCATGCCAATGGGGCTGGAAGAAAAACGTACCGGGCTTGTTACCCGTGATGATGACGAAAGCTGCGGCACCATACATTTTATTGAAGATGGTTTCTTGCATATGCAAAACAGAATGCACAGCAGTATGCGGGTGTTGCATATGAGGACTGAACTGCTCCTCAACATGCAAACACTGTTGTGGCTTCTCTTGCGAGAAAGCCACAGAAATTCAGCTCGACAGGCCGAGGAAGTTGGTGACGGTGTCGCAGTGGATCCTAAGATAGTATGCTGAATCAGTCTCCCGAATGACATCGGTGAAATGGAAATTTGATTAAATGTTAATCTCTGATATTTAAACTTTTTTAAAAATGTTGCCATGCCCTTTTATTTGTTCATTTGTACAATTTTTTATTGCTCATATGTAAATACACTGAAGCACCAAAGAAACTAGTATAGGCATGCGTATTCAAACACAGAGATATGTAAAAGGCAGAATACAGCGCTGCGTTCAGCAACACCTGTAGAAGACAAGTGTGTGGCGCAGTTGTTAGATCGGATACTGCTGCCGCAATGGCAGGTCATCAATATTTAAGTGAGTTTGAACATGGTGTTATAGTCGGTGCATGAGCGATCGCACGCAGCATCTCTGAGGTTGCGATGATTGGGGATTTTCCCGTTCGACCATTCCATGAGTGTACTGTGAACATCAGAAACCTGGTGAAACATCTAATTTCTGAAATCGCTGCGGCTGGCAAAAGATCCCGCAAGAATGGGACCGACAACTGAAGAGAATCGTTCAACGGGACAGAACTGCAACTCTTCTGCAAATCACTGCATATTTCAATGCTGGGCTATCAACAAGTGCCAGCAGGTGAACCATTTAATGAAACATCATCGATACGGGCTTTTGGAGCCGAAGGCCCAATTGTGTACTCTTGATGACTGCGCGACACAAAGCTTTATGCCTCGCCTGGGCCCGTCAGCACCAACATTGGACTGTTGATGACTGGAAACATATTGCCCGGTTGGATGAGTCTCGTTTAAAATTGTATCGAGCATGTGGACGTTTACGGCTATGGAGACAACCTCATGAATCCATGGCTCCCGCATGTCAGCAGGGTACTGTTCAAGCTGGTGGAGGCTCTGTAATGGTGTGAGGCGTGTGCAGTTTGAGTCATATGGGACCCCTGATACGTCTACATACGTTTCTGACTGGTGACACGTACGTAAGCACACTTCCTGGTCACCTGCATCCATTCATGTTCATTGTGCATTCTGACGGACTTGCGCAATTCCAGCAGGACAATGCGACACTCCACACGTCCAGAATTGGTAGAGTGGCTCCAGGAACTCCTTTCTGAGTTTAAACGCTTCCGCTGGCCACCAAACTCCTCAGACATAAGCATTATTATTGAGCATTACTGGGATCCTTTCCAACATGTTCCTCATACTCTTAACGGATTTATAGACTGCCCTGCAGGATTAATGGTGTCAATTCCCTCCAGCACTACTTCAGACATTAGTCGAGTTCATGCTACATCGTGTTGCAGCACTTATGCGTACTCGCGGGGCCCTACATGATATTTGCCAGGTGTACCAGTTTCTTTGGCTCTTCAGTGTACATATTGGCCATTCTATGCACTTGGTTTTCATTTTAACAAGCTATTCTTTCCAGTTAAGGTGTATATATGGTCCATTGATAGTGACCGGGAAAAATATCTCACGAAATAAGCATCCAACGAAAAAACTACAAAGAACGAAACTCGTCTAGCTTGAAGGGGGAAGCCAGATGGCGCTATGGTTGACCCGCTAGATGGCGCTGCCATAGGTCAAA
The DNA here is from genome assembly GCF_023898315.1 of Schistocerca nitens. Classification (NCBI taxonomy): domain Eukaryota; kingdom Metazoa; phylum Arthropoda; class Insecta; order Orthoptera; family Acrididae; genus Schistocerca; species Schistocerca nitens. The sequence goes on along the minus strand of NC_064618.1, from coordinate 382,729,557 downwards.
CGGATATGAACTGCGTTTTTTTTTTAATAGGAACCCCCTTTTTTATTTCATATTCGTGTAGTCCGTAAAGAAATATGAATGTTTTAGTTGGACCACTTTTTCGCTTTGTGATAGATGGCGCTGTAATAGTCACAAACGTATAAGTACGTGGTATCACGTAACATTCCGCCAGTGCGGACGGTATTTACTTCGTGATACATTACCCGTGTTAAAACGGACCGTTTATCAATTGCGGAAAAGGTCGATATCGTGTTGATGTGTGGCTATTGAGATCAAATTGCCCAACGGGTGTGTGCTATGTATGCTGCTCGGTATCCTGGACATCATCCAAGTGTCCGGACCGTTCGCTGGATAGTTACGTTATTTAAGGAAACAGGAAGAGTCCAGCCAAATGTGAAACGTCAACCACGACCTGCAACAAATGATGATGCCCAAGTAAGTGTTTTGGCTGCTGTCGCGGCTAATCCGCACATCAGTAGCAGACAAATTGCGCGAGAATCGGGAATCTCAAAAATGTCGGTGTTGAGAATGCTACATCAACATCGATTGCACCTGTACCATATTTCTATGCACCAGGAATTGCATGGCGACGACTTTGAACGTCGTGTCCAATTCTGCCATTGGCCCCGGTAGCTGAGTGGTCAGCGTGACGGAATGACAATCCTAAGGTCCCGGGTTCGATTCCCGCTCAGGGACTGGATGTTGCGTTGTCCTAATCGTCGTCATTTCATCCCCATCGACGCGCAGGTCGCCTAAGTGGCGTCAACTCGAAATACCTGCACCAGGCGAACGGTCTACCCGACGGGAGGCCCTAGCCACACGACATTTCATTTCACTGGGCACAAGAGAAGTTTACAGGACGATGATAGATTTTTTGCACGCGTTCTATTTAGCGACGAAGCGTCATTGACCAACAGCGGTAACGTAAACCAGCATAATATGCACTATTGGGCAACGGAAAATCCACGATGGCTGCGACAAGTGTAACATCAGCGACCTTGGCGGGTTAATGTATGGTGCGGCATTATGGGAGGAAGGATAATTGGCCTCCATTTTATCGATGGCAATCTAAATGGTGCAATGTATGCTGATTTCCTACGTAATGTTCTACCGATGTTACTGCAAGATGTTTCACTGCATGGCAGAATGGCGATGTACTTCCGACATGATGGATGTCCGGCACATAGCTCGCGTGCGGTTGAAGCGGTATTGAATAGCATATTTCATGACAGGTGGATTGGTCGTTGAAGCACCATACGATGGCCCGCACGTTCACCGTATCTGACGTCCCTGGATTTCTTTCTGTGGGGAAAGTTGAAGGATATTTGCTATCGTGATCCACCGACAACGCCTGACAACAGGCGTCAGTGCACTGTCAATGCATGTGCTAACATTACGGAAGGCGAACTACTAGCTGTTGAGAGGAATGTCGTTACACGTATTGCCAAATGCATTAAGGTTGACGGCCATCATTTTGAGCATTTATTGCATTAATGTGGTATTTACAGGTAATCAGGCTGTAACAGCATGCTTTCTCAGAAATGACAAGTTCACAAAGGTACATGTATCACATTGGAACAACCGAAATAAAATGTTCAAACGTACCTACTTTCTGTATTTTAATTTAAAAAACCTACCTGTTACCAACTGTTCGTCTAAAATTGTAAACCATATGTTTGTGTCTGCTACAGCGCCATCTATCACAAAGCGAAAAAAGTGGTCCAACTAAAACATTCATATTTCTTTACGTAGTACACGAATGTTAATGTGGTCTTCAGTCCCGAGACTCTACAATTTTTACCCTCCACGCTTCCCTCCAATGCTAAATTTGTGATCCCTAGATGCCTGAGAACATGTCCTACCAACCGATCCCTTCTTCTAGTTAAGTTGTGCCACAAACTTCTCTTCTCGCCAATCCTATTCAATACCTCCTCATTAGTTATATAATCTACCCATCTAATCTTCAGCATTCTTCTGTAGCACTACATTTCGAAAGCTTCTATTCTCTTCTTGTCCAAACTATTTATCGTCCATGTTTCACTTCCATACATGGCTACGCTCCATACAAATACTTTCAGAAACGACTTCCTGACACTTAAATCTATACTCGATGTTAACAAATTTCTCTTCTTCAGAAACGCTTTCCTTGCCATTGCCAGTCTACATTTGATATCCTCTCTACTTCGACCATCATCAGTTATTTTGCTCCCCAAATAGCAAAACTCCTGTACTACTTTAAGTGTCTCATTTCCTAATCTAATCCCCTCAGCATCACCCGATTTAATTTGACTACATTCCATTATCCTCGTTTTGCTTTTGTTGATGTTCATCTTATATCCTCCTTTCAAGACACTGTCTATTCCGTTCAACTGCTCTTCCAAGTTCTTTGCTGTCTCTGACAGAATTACAATGTCATCGGCGAACCTCAAAGTTTTTATTTCTTCTCCGTGGATTTTAATACCTACTCCAAATTTTTCTTTTGTTTCCTGTACTGCTTGCTCAATATATAGATTGAATAACATCGGGGATAGGCTACAACCCTGTCTCACTCCCTTCCCAACCACTGCTTCCCTTTCATACCCCTCGACTGTTATAACTGCCATCTGGTTTCTGTACAAATTGTAAATAGCCTTTCGCTCCCTGTATTTTACCCCTGCCACCTTCAGAATTTGAAAGAGATTATTTTAGTCAATGTTGTCAAAAGCTTTCTCTAAGTTTACAAATGCTAGAAACGTAGGTTTGCCTTTCCTTAATCTAGCTTCTAAGATAAGTCGTAGGGTCAGTATTGCCCCACGTGTTCCAATATTTCTACGGAATCCAAACTGATCTTCCCCGATGTCGGCTTCTACCAGTTTTTCCATTCGTCTGTAAAGAATTCGCGTTAGTATTTTGCATCCGTGACTTATTAAACAGATTGTTCGGCAATTTTCACATCTGTCAGCACCTGCTTTCTTTGAGATTGGAATTATTATATTCTTCTTGAAGTCTGAGGGTATTTTGCCTGTCTCATACATCTTGCTCACCAGATGGTAGAGTTTTGTCAGGACTGGCTCTCTCAAGGCCGTCAGTAGTTTTAATGGATCTTATCTACTCCCGGGGCCTTGTTTCGACTCAGGTCTTTCAATGCTATGTCAAACTCTTCACGAATATGTAATAAAAAATGGGGGTTCCTATTTAAAAAAAACGCAGTTGATATCCGTTTGACCTATGGCAGCGGCATCTAGCGGGCCGACCGTCTGGTTTCCCCCTTCAAGCTAGATAAGATTCGTTCTTTGTAGTTTTTTCGTTTGACGCGTCTTCGCACTGGAAATTTCATTTCATTGAATAATTTTGACTTATGAGAAAAACAACAAAATCGAGTTACATTGGCTTTCAAGCGTGTCATTGCTTAATAGTGCCTAAAACTGGAAGACTAGATGCTTTTGTAACTTGAAATTTCATATATTTTGACTAAAGTTCAGTCTTGATCACACCATTTATGTTTCAATGATATAGGTAACCGGTTTCGGTTATTTTCACGTAACCATCATCAGACCGGTTACCTATATCATTGAAACATAAATGGTGTGATCAAGACTGAACTTTAGTCAAAATCTAATAATCTATTGATCACTGTATTCCAAAAATGTTTACCAAAATTGTTGAAATTTCATGCTCTACAACTTTGGTAACTTGACTTTTTTCGTTTGTAGTAGCCGTTTTTGAGTTATCGGCGTTGGAGCCGACTTTTTAATCTAATTGGTAAAAATTAACGAAATTTGAAATCTGATTACGGCCAAACGGCTGCACCAATTTTGACATTCATTATGGTTAAGATGATATTTTCAGTAGGATGCATAACCTCTGAGTAATAGGCGAAAACCTGAAAAAAGTGCCACAAAAATATGTCCTGAGTGCTTTGGAGATTGAAAACTTGGATTCAATGTACGCTCAACCATATAGACAAGATAAGAAAAATATATTGTACCGCGACATTCGCAAGCAAAAAGTAACCTGTTGCTGGACTATCGGTCGTTACGTGAAGGCCGTCGGCTGCTACTTTGACCGTTGAGAGAAGTAGTGCCTGAAATTAGGTATTCTCGCTACACTCTTAACAAGGGGATATCGTCATATGGAATTCCCTAACGATTTCCGAAATGGAATGACCCATGAGTTTAGCTCGAACTACCATAAGGCGTTTGAAGTCGTGCGGCCGTGGTCACGTCGGAAACCACCTTTTCACATGAATCAACTGAGTACAAATTACAGCTCGGCCAATGCACTGCCATCTTCTAGCTTGTGTGCGCAATTCTATATGTGCATATCGCTGTCCGATGAGTTTTGTCGCCTCACTGTATTTGACCTTCAGTAAATCCAGAGTAAAGTCTGTCAGACTTATGATATCAGTTGCATAATTAATTTTCTCAGATGTGTTTAGCAACATTACATGTCTATTAAGATAATTATGGCGTAATATGTTATGGTCGTTACTGACAGTGTCTCATAATTAATTTGCATGATGTGAATCCTTCGCCAGATCCATCAAACCATTCAAAGTAGCCTGAATAGACTGGTTATTCTCAACGAGTTCTGAGAGTAAAGGAACCAAATTTCGAAATGTATTTGGAAGGAATGATGAATGAAGTTTTGGACGGCAGTATATTGATCCAGATTACGAGATAGAAAGTGATGATGATGATGTTGATGATAAGAATTCAAAAGAGAAAGTACGTGATGATGATGGTGATGGTGATGAGATGAAAATGTGGTGGAACCCAAGATATACAAACATATGAAGGTGATCTAAGTAGAAAACAGTCATACCTTCGTAGTATGGGTAACTGCTTCAAATGGAGACAAGCTGGACGGGAAGACGACGTTCTTTTCACAGAACACTATTGAGAAAATTTAGAGAACTGGCATTTGAAGTTGAATGCAGAAAGATTCTGCTGGCACCAACGTACACTTGCATAAAGACTTCGAAGATAAGGGAAATAAGGGCTCATACGGATTTATCCCTCTCTCTATTTACAAGTGGGACACCGAAGGAAATGACAATCAGTGGCACTAGGTAAGCTCCGCGACGTACCATACTCTTGCTGATGGAGTATGTATGTTAATGCAGATGGAGAAAACACGACAACCAACTAATGTCAGGACAACCCATCATTGTGTTGCATATTCGTGATCTACGACTTAGGGTTAATTCCTTCGGTAAAAATCCAGATGTTGACAATTATGATGTCTACTTTCAACTCAAGACATTTTAGAGGCGATCCTACAGTGGTCAAATAATAAAATCAGTAAAATAAAATTATATTTTGCAAAGTTTTTCTTTATGTTCTTGGGCTGAAAGCTTTATAGGTTTCACAGGAATCTCCAAATCTGGCAACGAATCCATAGATAAACTTTCATCAATGTGTGAAAGCGGACGTAACATTTTTTATAGCACTATAAGAAAAGGTTTTTTTTTTTCCTCACATGGACAACTCTTCGATTTCAGAATCAAGATGACGGGAACGAAAGGAAGAAAACACTTTTTTTTGTCCGATATCACACAAAAATTCAACAAACTTAATTTGGTATTGCAAAGACCAAACAAGATAATTGGACAAATGGCTTGCAAAATAATTGCATTTAATGCGAAACTGCGCAGCTTTTGCAAATGAACATAAAGAAATAGATTTTTTTCTAATTGTCTGGCTGTTGGTATGCCTTGATCACTCTTACCTGTCGCTGAACATAGACTTACTAAATAATAACTCGCTGAAGGTATTTACGGAGTCATGGCGCCCTGTTTCAAAGAATGTGAAACACAGAAAAGACATATTTGCAGACGTTAGAAATATTTGAGGCTGTTTCATACTCGCCGAGAATCTTGGCGTGTTGAACATGATAACCCCTTTATTCTATCAATATTGGTTCATAAAACTCATTTGGTAAATGAAATGGTCGCACTGCAACATGATTCACTGCTTAAAGCTCAGTTCATACGCCATACTGATAGCGGAACTACATTGAGTATTGGAGGTGCATACCTATCGATTATAAACATTTAAATTTACAAGATTGTGCACAGTTTATTTTAACATTATTTCCTTCAACTTACCTCTGTGAAGTTTCGCGTTAAAAAATGAACCACTTGGGAAATAAATATCATAACCGCTTGTCTAGTCATCCAGATGATGCAGTGTTCTTTCCACGCAGGCCAAACAACGCAACTATAGAAGATAACCAAAAAAGTACCTCATCTCAAGTCACATTAACTTTTTCCACTTACGTTTGATTTGCAATTATAATTTATAAAACACCAGATTCAACAACAAACCTGTAGCTTTTTTACGTATCGGAAATGCAGTGGCCCATCGGTCTTACGTCATTTGGAAGTTTGAGAGTAGTTGCTGCAGAATAAAATTTGTATGTCCGTTTGAATAATGTAACATAATTTTTTAATGATACAACTGGCTGATCTTGCATAAAAGTACTTTGAAAACAACTTCGTGGAATAATAGATTGATCCCATACTCGTTTCTTGTAGGGCGCCAGAAAGGTCAAATTACTGACTAGTCCCTTCCTTTTCTGCACCCTTCATTTCCATCTGTCAAGTGACATGAATATGGTTGCTATATCTATCTGTGACCTCGTCGTGATACTCTTGAGATGGGGCTGTAAAAAATGAAGTAAACATGTTATTTCATATAATTAAATTTTATTTAGAACACAGTTACATCGAACTTGTTGCGGAAGAAGTAGTTGGTACACCATATTTTTCGGGAGATTGCAGCCGGCCGCTGTGGCAAAGCGGTTCTAGGCGCTTCAGTTCGGAACCGCGCGGTTGCTACGGTCGCAGGTTCGAATCCTGCCTCGGGCATGGATGTGTATGCTGTCCTTAGTTTAGTTAGGTTTAAGTAGTTCTAAGTCCAGGGGACTGATGTGATGACCTCAGACGTTAATTCCCATAGTGCTTAGAGCCATTTTTCGGGAGATTGCACCAGTTTTCCCTTTTATGTGTATATGAAAATTCATACATGTCAGCTTGTAGTTCAACTGGCACTCTGAGATTGAGCCCATAGTCCCTGGCAGCAGTCGATTTGTTTCATCAGTCAACTCGGCCGACATCAGCGAAAATACTCTTCCACAGTGGCGTTGTGTGCGGGAGTAATACTCGCATAATTTTAGCGGTTGGCATTTGCGTTCAGGATTTTCGTTTTCCTGACGAAAATAAATCCATCTTTCTTCCACGGAATGTTGAGACTTTCGTTCTTCCTAGTCATGCTTAGTTTCTAAAAAGCTGTGCAGACACATGTATTCCTGAAAACAATTGTCGTCTTAAATCTTAATACCACTTTTAATCAGGTATAGAATAGTGTTTTCAATCATCCCCCTATCTGTGGTTTCAGATAACTTCATCCAGTCAAATACTTTATATTTATTAAAAGAAATGGCCAATTTCCAAAATAAATCAAATTTTCTGGCACATAAAGCCATTGTCTCTTCCCCAAATTTCGAAATGAAATTATTTCTTGGTTAGGGTTCACATTCTTGAATGTGAATATATATATATAGCCAAGTTTGACTGCAGAAATATCTGATGGGAATACCGAAAAAATCAGAAATTATTATAGGTGGCCAGTCTGTGGCGTAAAAAAATTCTTGTAATGAAATCCAAAGCTTAATAATTCTCGCAACCGCGCCTGTTAACGACAGCCATCTTCTTTTTGAGTGAGATATGAGATTCTGATGATTGACATCAACGTATAAGGAGAGCTCTTTCGGCTTCTCTGCCTTTAACCGTGTCAAGGCGATTATTTCAATGTCGACAGTTGAGGCTCCAGCAGCACTTGATATAGTGTTGTGGAGAATATTTGCAGGCCATCCAATTCTTTCTATATTTTTCCCTAGTTGTTCTTTAATTTGGTGCAACACTTTCCGCTGGCCGCGTCGATGAAGCCGTCCAAAGTTGGTATTAATATTGTCTACAAAAAGCGATTAATGGAATTTGCAGTTGACTTAAGTGTCTAGACAAAACTTTTCAATTTGTCCCCGATGTTTCGTTATTCTGTGAATCAAACTTCAACAGCTTCTGTTAAAGGTTTCAGAAAGTACTGAACAACTAAAAGAGTCTTGTGGTTCGATGTATCTGATGCCTATACCTAAAATGAAACTTCTTGCATTTTTTGTGCATTCAGACATGGAGTGTGGTACGAGAATATTTTTAACAATCGCTGTATGTAGCTTTGGTCCTTATTGTAGATTAAGCAAACTTCCTCCTTGGCATGACGAGAAATTGTCTTAAAGTGAAACAAAGAATGATCAACAAGCATTGTTTAGATACGCGTGAATAAGACTTTACTTACAAAACTGAACTATATTTCTGTACTATAAACTGTATTTTCAAAATCACGAAACTTCCCCCACTAAGTTGAATACGGAAAGAAAAGATGCAGCTGAATGATGAACAGGTTCGCTAAAAACACATGTATCACACTAAAACAGTGGGCACTTGGACATTCTATGACCGTAGATACTAGTATTGTGGAAGCAGCTATCTCGAAGCTAAAAGGATAGAAACATAATTTGTACGCGATATAAATCGATATTTTGAGTTTTCTGAAAAGTAACGGATAGATTTTATACTAATAACAAATAATGTAATTAAGCGGCTAAAGTAAAAGGTACGTTAATTGTTGAAGATACGAGATGGAAACAGAAATCAAAAGATCTTCATTACCAAAACTAGCGAACATTAGAAGAAACCGCAAAAATGTATGCGGCCGCTACATTAAACGTAGAAAATGAGGACAAGTCCGCGTCCGCGAACGTCGGTTGATGCGGCATCTTTGCCAAGTTGCGCTTCGCTGGGAACTACCGAATCAACAGGAGCAGAGTGGCACGGCGCGGCAGCGCATACATTGACGTGTGCACATGCCTTGTGCGGGCAACACCATCTGCTAGTCTTTTTAACAATCCTTGGTAGTAGGCTGTCGTTCCTTGCGGTACGAACTCCGATGCGCATTCTTGCTTTCTTTAGCTTGGAAACGTTTGTGTGTGCCGCTCTGAGCTTTGGCGTTTCGTTTCTGAGTCGAATCCAGAAACAAATGTCTCATCGCCGTTGATGACATTGTCTAAAAAACCTGGTCTCTTTCCAGCTGTTCCACAAGTTCTGTCGCGGTCTCCAAACGGTTGCGCTTCTGGTCGCCATCCAGTACTTTTGACACCAATTTGGCACACACCTTTCGCATGTTCAAATCATCAATGACTATATTAAACACAATCCGATATGACATGTTTAGCCCTTCCGCTAGACACCGAAACACACAATTCTGTCGGCATTTAGTAACGCACGCGTACGGGTCACGTTGTCGGGCGTTGAACTTGTTGACGGCCGTCCAAAATTTGTTGACGGCCGTCCAGACGTACGTTAAATTGTTTTAGCCATCTGGAAACTTGCGAGTAAGATGTGGCAGACTCCCTGTAGGCCTCTTGAACCTGTTTGTAAAGCCTGGTTTACAGGACGACACTAGATTACAAGCAACTGCACTATCGGCCACTGCGCATGCGCATCGCGCGGTTGCGAAACTTGTTGATGAAACTGAACACTTTCGGCGTGTTCCTACTTTGGCGTCACTAGTTGCATGAGTTTTGAGGTTACGTGTGTTCATAGAGTGTAGACAAACTGAAATATGGAGTGGGGAACGGAGAACAACGTTCGCTTTTTGGATATCTATGCTTTGCGTAGATGTTTGTGGGATTTCAGTGATGCTGATTACAAAACATATTGCTGCTCCTGAGACCATCATGTGCGATCAGAACATAGATGGTTTGAAAATATCTGAGCTGAAGGTAACAATTTATTGAATTAGGAGCACATATACAAGTGAATTAAGAAAAATACAAGCAAGTGTAATTCTAGCTGTGGAAATGCTCTCGTCTACAAGATTAAAATCCCATCGTTCGAGTTGGCTGACTCTTTGTTAAGAAATATTGTTGTCAGGAGGGAATGCTATACAAATTAAGAAAGTACACTCTTTATTCAATATCCATCTATTTAAAACGGCGCAGCAGTGCTCCCCATTCGCATGTATTTGAATTTTGTAATATTGTACTGTACAGATCTATTTTGAACAGAGTAGTTTGCAAACCATTCTCTTCTTAATGCGGTCTCCTTCGAATAATTTTTGCGTTATTGTTAATGTAACAATTATTGGTGTTAATGAAACAACGTCATCAACAACTAAAACTGCATCCTCTAGCATGCCGAGCGTTCTCGATTATAATGCACGCAACGTGACATGTAAATTCGGTTCTGGCGACAGTGCTTTACACATTACAGTACTCTTATTCCTTATCGCTTAATTAACTCTATTTAGAAGAAGCGTGAATCAGGATTGTAGGCTTCTTGTGGCGTTCTCCTCACGGCCCGATGTTGGACATAACGAAAACGTTGACTCGGCGGACCATATGACGTGTTTCCACCGATCAGCCGTCCAGGATTTTATGTTCCTGACACCATCTTTTACTCATCTTTGCGTTAGTTGTCGTCACTAGAGGTTTCGGTATAGCAGCTCGTCCATGAACATTAGCTTTATGGAGTTCTCGACGGACAGTGTCGATAGATGCTAGTCGGTACTGAACATGCACAGTCCAGCGCGACACGTGCCTTGTCTGCGTTGTTGACCGTCAAACACAACCATCCCATTACTACCACTGTTCACATTATTGTGCCTATCCCTTGTATTTAACCATGTATACATAAAGAAAAACAATTTACTGTCTTTGGGGGTTACTTGAAAACAATTTCTAATTTTGAAGCCGCCCGCATCGCAACAATAAACAGAAACACAATAAAACGTATTGCCGGCCGGAGTGACCGAGCGGTTCTAGGCGTTACAGTCTGGAATCGCGCGACCGCTACCGTCGCAGGTTCGAATCCAGCCTCGGGCATGGATGTGTGCGATGTCCTTAGGTTAGTAAGGTTTAAGTAGTTGTAAGTTCTAGGGGACTGATGAACTCAGCATTTAAGACCCATAGTGCTCAGAGCCGTTTGAACCATAAAACGTATTCCAAACTTTGAGGCATGCTCCCAATAGAAATTTCCAATAGGTAATAACAATTCAGGTCAATACTTTCTGTTAAAAATGGAAAAATAACGGGTGTTTCAAGTTACACCGTGGTAGGAGTTTCTTGAAACAATTCTGGTTCTGAAATTAGATCACGTGGTAAAAACGCCACCCTTAAGTGGTAACGCTGTAAAAACGTTTTTAAAAACCTACAAAAATAATTTATCAGTACAATTATTAATTATTCTTTTAGAAAGTTTGAGGAGTCCAAGAAGTAGCGATTGGACGCCGTAGTAATACTGTCGGAACATATACGAAGCGTTCAGTTGCTTCTACTGTAGAAGACTAAAGAAAGCCACTGCCTACCAAAGTTTCTCCTTTTTAATTTGAGCAACAAACTTCTTGAGGGACACTTCAAAAAGTTCATTCACATTTAGATTGTGAAATTCTGAAAAATTATATTTTCTGACATTTATTTCTCGGTACTCTTTAAAGTCAGTTGTAGATTAATACTATACTGTAATCATTAACGCAAGTGATCATCTTCGTCATAGCTGGCTTCCGTTGTTTTTGAGTGAATATAAAATATTTATAGTTAACGCACGCACCTAGGTGGTATTTCTTGGTGCCTTCCAAAATATTAGCATCTTGCTTTACATTGCTTAACTAAGACACTTTGCGTTTTTTAGCAACGAAATTGACAATATCGCGCGAAGTCACTTTTAAATCAAATACTGTCCTGACATGATTGATAATGACTTTTCGATTAGCGCGCCAGCTCAGGATTGCTGTTCACAAAATCTGCTGCTTTTTAGTTAACGTTTTCCGCCCTGGACAGAGCTTAAGCATTGCATTCAGTAGTGTCAAGATTATACTCAGAACACGATTTTCTGGCCAAAAGATCATATATCCGCTGGTCGTATGCTATCCCAGTCAGACTTCCACAACCGAATCCAAAATACTGCTGGTCATTTCTTAAGCATTTGCCCATTTGTCGAGGTCTTATGCCGTGCACACACTTCAGAACTATTTCTGAGTATGCAAAACGGTCATTAGTTCTCAAAAATTTAATGGTCGGCTTAACTACAAACGACAAAAAATTTGTTCCGGTAAATGCTTCAGAGCATCACGACCGAATGTTAAACTGTAAAACTGTGCTACTTATACGATATTTCGTTTTGTTCTAACCAAGCGTTTGTTTGTGAATTTGTCTTACAAGGGGAGGCCACCAATTGCGAAATTCAGATTCGATTCATACTGCGCATAATAAAAGCTCATGGCCAGAGGTGTAATGTGGCAAAGCACCAAGATGCACTTCTCAGCCGTTGTCGAGAAAATCGACAGTTAAAAGAAACCGTTGCGGTGAAATACTCTCTACGATTAATAATTTTCTACAACGCCGTGGCGCAGCGGTAAGCGCTCGGGTTCGTAATCCGAAGGTCGCCGGATCGAATCTCGCGCCATGCAATTTTTTTATTATTATTAGTTTTTTGTAATTCAAAAATATATAAACAGTTAATGAATTGCTTATGCATGTTGGTGAAGGCGGATCGTTCTCCAATTGTACCGCCTCCATTTTTCCGTTTGTTTAACAGGGTGTACCAAAGCTCTCCCGTCCGCACTGATTTTCGACGATGTAAGTTGCGCTAGGGACCGCATCTACCTTCTTTCGAAGTTAACAGGCAACTACGCTGTTACGCGGCGGCTCGTTTCGGCCCATTCAACATCTGTCCTTCAAGTGTAACGAGCGAGTAACGGAGTTTATATTTCATTCCTGCCGCAGCAAATTTGTGTTCGTGGGGTCTCTTTTCCAATTCGAACGTTTGACTTACGCCATACGTATTCGTTTCGCAATACCGTTTCTACGTCTTCCGTTAACTATACGTGGTTAACATTATGAAGACAATTAATAACATTTGTGAAATACAACTTTGTTTGCGGAAAACATAATGATGTTGGAAGTCGCCAGTTTTTCCACGACAAACGACTTTCAACAACTTATTATATGCATAATTGTTGCAACTGATTGCCAGGAATTTTATATATATATATATATATATATATATATATATATATATATATATATATATATATATATATGAATTACAAAAAACAAATACTAAAAAAAAGGGTTGCATGGCGCGAGATTCGATCCGGCGACCTTCGGATTACGAACCCGAGCGCTTACCGCTGCGCCACGGCGTTGTAGAAAATTATTAATCGTAGAGAGTATTTCACCGCAACGGTTTCTTTTAACTGTCGATTTTCTCGACAGCGGCTGAGAAGTGCATCTTGGTGCTTTGCCACATCACACCTCTGGCCACGAGCTTTTATTATGCGCAGTATGAATCGAATCTGAATTTCACAATTGGCGGCCTCCCCTTGTTAGAGGTTTTCATGTTTTAATTTCAATAGAGTTCCAGTTGTAGTAGGGTAGCGTGGAAAACGTTCCGTAGTTGAACAGCTTGGTAAGGGTTGATGTTTCACAATGAACTGCTTGGTAATGTTGTTAGGAAGCAGAGCAGTTAACATGATATATTTAGTTCAGTCAAGCCCAATCTACTTTCGGAAGAGTTATTCTGCGTCATAGCTCCTTAGTCAGTTCTATCAGCTGGAAGATTGGGCAAATACGTATATTCGACAGAGTTACAGCACCTACTTTTAATACCATTTACCTTTGAATATCGTTAGATTTGCTTACTTGTTTATTTACTACAAGCTGAAGGCCCCGAACCATGGTGCTGCACGACATGTATAAGTGTCTGATTTTGTTATTTTTCCGTCGCTCCTTGTTAGAACTACTTCATATTTATAAAAGAAAAGCACAATATTGTGTTTGTTCTACAATAATAGTACAGTAAGACTCTTCAATAAACACAGTATTATGCTTTTCAGTATAATAGGTGCGTAGGATTTCGTTACAGAGAGATTGCAGTGCAGTTTTCTTGCAAAAGATCATCCTGAAGCTGTCTGATTTTCTACAAAATAAGATTGCAGTGTTCTCTTGTTCAGTTTTTGTAAAATGCCAAACACACTACAAAATAGCTGGTGTTGGTAAAAAACTTCTTTCTTGCTTGCTTCCTATAATAAGTTAAACTTTATTGTAAACATCAAATTGTTACATAAAACATTTACTCCGAAGTAAATAATGTGGAAATATAAACAAGAAATCGATCTGGTCCAAAAATTGTAGGATTATGTCCCAGAGTGAAGTGCAGTTTGACACGGAGAAAAGAAAATTGAGTGCCTGATAAAATGTTATAGAAAAAGTAAAATTCCAAGAACACCCCGAAAGTTACCGCAAAGGAACAGATACAGCTGAATTCATTTTGCATTAAAAATAACTCAGAATAAAATTAATGTGTGTGATCTTTGAGACTTATACGACCACTTTTTTACGTACGGTATTGCTTGGTGGCATTTGTATTGCGTTGTTCGGCCATCGCCTGTTTGGTTATCTGACATTTTGCCAGGCAATGTGTCAGATATGTGTAAGATAAGTTCGGTGATGAGTACGCGTCGCCTGAGAGTACACACCTAAAGTGTGGAACTTCTACAAGAGTGTTAGAAGTCAGTGCTGCATGCGCCCGCTCCTATTTCTGATATATGCCCAAATAATGATCGGTTGACAGAAAGAAGAGGACAAAAAAAAAAAACTAAATTCTTGTGCCCATCACCGTAGAAAAGTGCTCTCGAGCACAAACTAAAGGATAAGGAGGAGGAGGAAAATCGGAGGAAATAGAGAAAAAGGAAACTGGCTCTTCTTGGCCAAGGAAAACATCTTTCTGACAAATTAAAATTGCTCATAGCTCCTCAGAAAACTGATTATGAAGAGGGAAAAAAAAATTTTTCTCAGGGTGCAGACGTTATTTTTAAGATGGCTGGACACAGTGTGACAAATGTAAAAGAATGGCAGCATAAAGACTATACAGTTAAGGTGTAGGATGTTGTTTCTGTGACCAGTTCTGAAGAATTCAACGTGCAAACTCTTGCCCTACTGAATACATAATCTTACATGCTTGTGCGCTTAAGAATATGCATTCAGTGCGGTTTTACTCTCGCTGTTATTGTGTCTTTCTTAGTAGTAAAAATGCATCTATTCTTACAATGATTAATAGGGACGTAAATGACAAATTTCTGTATAAAAATACAATAAAAGTTTAAGTAGATATTGGCAGGTTTTCCTTGACCGCATGATCTTACCCCTAAGTCCCTTGCATTAAACTACATTTTAAAGATTGAAGGTAAAATGTTAGATGGTATTATTAAACCGCTCACTGCATCGCTTCAGTAGTGGAAGGTGTTTCCAGTACTTAACTGGGAACTGGATATGACTCTTAGTACGCTTCTCGTAGTTACCCTTTTCAGACAGCTTGTGGATGGTGAACCCGTAATGCAACCTACTTCTATCCAAAAATTATTGTCGCTGCTTTGTAGGTAGCTTTCACGTGTAGGAATGGTTCTTGTAGCAGTTGGATATTTGTAGAGGACGAAGCGTCCGTCGTGTGTCTTACAGTAAACTGGGACACGTGTTGCTCTACTTCTCAGAAACTCAGTAAACAACATCGGTGGCGGGCGCCTTTACAGCTTTATTCATCGGCACACCTTTTCTGATCATGTTTACTCGTACACAACAAAGCATGCTAATCTTTAGACAGGAATTTCTTTTCTCTTAGCATTCAGACTCGTCCCCCGAAGTCACCAGCCGAACTCACACATCTCATTTATTTTCGTTCACGTCTCGACTTTGAATATTTTTCGTCTCATCAATAACAGTTCATCAGCGATCAGTATTGTAAATTATTCAAACACCTGTTCGAACTCGATTAAAGGCACTCATTGTCGTTTCTTTGATTTCATCACTTACGCCTTCATTAATCTTAACGCGAGTGTGCTACAATAAGTTACTCACCTGAAAGTTCAGACTGACCCATTCTGTCTCATATACTCTCGATTCTACACCACGATGTGTCGCCGTTGTCATCAGGACGAGTGGGGGTAGTGTCTAATTCAGTTGCTCACGAATGATTCTGGAACAGCTTTGACAACCGTTTGTAATGTAAGCGTAAAGGTCAACCAGTGAATCGCCAACTGAAGAAATTATTGGTGATAATATAAACCCTTATGGTGTAATATGGTGTAGTTTCCCCCATTTAAAGAGTCTGTAAGAACTACATAAATCTCATACAGAGGTTGGAACGTTCTCACAAATAATAAAGAATTTGCGTATTAAGGAAAGAAAATACCCATATGACGAAATTGTACGAATTTAATATCGATTTAGAGAAAGTTAGAACACATGTAGAGCAAATAAAAAAAATGTTTCAATCATAGCACAAAAAGGCGAATATGTCCTGAACGGAGTTAGGGATGTAAAAGAAGGGAACAAGCTTTTCGACGTATCTGGCAGCTTCAAAGACATTTTACTCAAAACATCTTGATATATTCGCGTCTTTCTTCTCTTGTTAGTATTTGGTACTCATATCATGTAATATATGGTGTTATGTTGTATAACATGACACGTGCCATCGTGCCAACCAGCGTGGTTTTTGTCATGTCGTGCAGTATGACAAAAAAAATGGCTCTGAGCACTATGGGACTCAACTGCTGTGGTCATCAGTCCCCTAGAACTTAGAACTACTTAAACCTAACTAACCTAAGGACATCACACACAGCAATGCCCGAGGCAGGATTCGAACCTGCGACCGTAGCAGTCGCACGGCAGTATGACACATCATGTCATTAAAGTCTAGGATGGAAGCATCAACACCCTCGGATACTTCCTGTTGCAGACGCATCCCACCCTGTAGGAGCACATAAATTTGTGTCTATTTGTTATTACACCTCTCAACACACAAGTAACAGGTGGCGTGTTTGGAGGAGAAATGGTCCCCTAGGGGAAGAAATCAACCCGCACAGGGAAAGTAGGGTCAACGCGTAAAGCTTTCACAAAAAAATGACGATCATTAATTACTTGTATTTGTCTGTCTTCTTACAAAATTTAAAGCGATTAGTACAAGTTTGAAGTATACAAAATCATTCCAGGAAACCCTATCTCCCCCCCCCCCCCACACACACACACCCGTAAAATTCGGTGCGCGTTAAAAATACAAAAACTTGCTTTTTGCTCGTAAAATCCGAACGAAGCAAGATTTGTTTCAGTTTAACCGCAGGGACGCATTTTTTATTTACTTGACCCATGTTAAAAGTTTCCGCGCGTTCCGTTCACAGTAAGCTCGACTTTATTTAGACAAAGGATAAAGATTATTGGATAAAAATTCGTTTTGACGTATCCATTTATCTACCTTCTTGGAAAGTTTGTACCGATTCGTAAAAGTTTAAATTACAGAAATGCGCTCTTCAAAAAGCTCCCAGAAAAACGTGTTATTTTTTTTGTTCGTAAAAGCTTAATATTAATTTTAGCCCAGTTGAAATCTTTTGCAAAAGAAATTAATAGATTTGCAAAATTTTCCCGGGGACAATAACCGATTCGTCGTTAAAATCTTGTTTAGTCCGCAGCTCGTGGCCTAGTGGCTCTGGACTACGTGTTCGATTCCCGGCCGGATTGGGGATTCTCTCTGCCCGGATACTGTGTGTTTGTGACGAGGATGGCCTCATCCCTTCATCCTCATCGTCATTATTCGTGACAGTGGCTACATTGGATTGTGTAAAAATTGGACTGTGAACAAATTGGGACTTTGTACGGGCGCTGATGACCGCGCAGTTGAACACCCCACTAACCAATCATCAGCATCAAACCTTGTTTAATACTGCAACATAACTACAGTAAGGAATAGGCGCTTGTTCAGGCTAAACCAAAAACTTCTCGCCCCATGTTCCTAGCTCAAATAGGAACCAAGCACCAAGACACCCCCCCCCCCCCCAAACCGTGATTATGCGCGCGGCCTTTTCAGACATATTTCTCATAGTATTTCTGTGCTGTAACTATATTGACCAAATGGAAGTGCACCCCGAGTCGTTTGTCGTGAACCCCAAAATTATTTCGTCATTCAACGCGAAACTAAAACACTACTTGCCTCTTCCCCTCATCCAAGCCCAGATCCTTCGAGTACCTGTGTTCATTAGGGAGGTAGCCGAATATTTTTATGTACATAAGCTGCCGCTTTCTTGCGTAAAAAGTTGTCATTATTCTCTCAAGCCTTAGGTTTATGATCTCCACTGCTATCCTATTCTAGGCAGTTGTTAATGCCAGACTTCATAAGAGATCTCATGCCTAGTTTCTTAAACTGTTATCCACTAGAGAAAGTACAAAACATAATCCTTATTTTCCAATTAAAGGTACGTATTCGAAATTTAAACGATTACTGCCTAAGTCTGAAGTGTCTCATTGGAGAGCACATAGAACAGCAGGATGAGAAACCCTCGGCTACCTTCATAAATTCTGACTTTTCCAAGTCGTATGAAAATTAGGCATGAAGTTCTATTGTTTATAAAACAGGCTAATGGCTTTTCCGTTATCGAGATGATTTTGGCATTTTTATTCATGTAAATAAGTATTGTGCTGAAGTACAGTTATCCATAAAACAACATTGCACTGGTTGTACTCATTTAATTAGTCATCTGTTCCCTGCATTATCGGAGCAGTTTAGGACAAAGTAAATTTAATTGAAACTGATTGATGTTATTGTACCTTCAAACTAGAAGCCTAAAAGAAATTAAGGAAAAATATAAGTTAATTCTAGTCAAATAGACTGTTGATGCAAAACGCCTTTCTCCCTC
This sequence comes from Schistocerca nitens, assembly GCF_023898315.1. Lineage (NCBI taxonomy): Eukaryota > Metazoa > Arthropoda > Insecta > Orthoptera > Acrididae > Schistocerca > Schistocerca nitens. The sequence goes on along the minus strand of NC_064618.1, from coordinate 382,710,778 downwards.
TCTGGTCGTCCACAGAAAAACCAGTTTCTTAGGAATCGTAACTCAAGTATGTGTGTAGTTTATTTCATTTTTTTTAAACATTTGACAGCGTCACGGTTAACAGCTTCGCGGTGATGCAGAGAACAAATGGCATATTTAAAAGTCACATGCTGTGCTTTTTAGTCGAAGTAACCGAGCGAGGTGGCGCAGTGGTTAGACACTGGACTCGCATTCGGAAGGACGACGGTTCAATCCCGCGTCCGGCCATCCTGATTTAGGTTTTCCGTGATTTCCCTAAATCACTCCAGGCAAATGCCGGGATGGTTCCTCTGAAAGGGCACGGCCGACTTCCTTCCCCATCCTTCCGTAATTCGATGAGACCGATGACCACGCTGTCTGGTCTCCTTCCCCAAACCAACCAACCAACCTTAGTCGAAGTAATTGATGCAGCTACGGAAGGAAGTCCCCCTCAGCCAAGTAAGGATTAGTCTTGTCACATAATCTGTTATGTTTTAGCATTCAACACTTGCTGGCAACGAGTAGTTTCCTACGTGCCGCTAGAAAGCGCTGTCTGCTGTATAAATTGCTTTATCTTGCTTATGTTCTTCGATTTGAATGTAACAACATATAACACGCAATAACGCAAAATACTCTACCGAGATAACAATTTCTTCCGCCGATCCACTGATAGTAAGTAGCCATGAAGCAGGAAAAGCTTGAGATTCAGTTGTGCAGTGAAAATTATGCCTGTCTGTTTTGTATCCACTTATGAGTCGTGAATCTAAGAAATTAATTCACTATAGAATTCGGGTCATTGCAGAATACTGAGCGTGATTTCTCTGTGCAGCACTCTCGTGAACGATGGAACCTATCTCTCAGCTGATGATCGCCTGCTGTAATCGTCGTTTTGCTGATTGTTGAGGACGCACGTGGAAATAGTTGTGTGTGGTAATGTAGTATTACACTTTGTGGAAACGAAAGTGAGAGTCATTTATTCTTGCTACTTATCGTAGATGTTGCTACTAATAAATGCCGAAAGCCAGGCTTCAGATTAAAGTGACCATTGATCAGTCGGACATGTGCATCGCAAGTTTCTGCTGCTGACACATTAATTGCGACTATGGAGTAATAAGTCTGTACACACCATGTACGTCATGCTTGCCTATTTGCTGCTTTCTCATACATGGAAGAATATTACTTTGTACTCTTGTTGATTACTCTCTTACTTTGGATGATCAGTTAATTACTCTTGCCAGCATCCGGTCGATAATTTTGAGCAAAACGAAAGAACTTCACTTGCCCTGACTGAACGACGTCATCGCACCAAATAGTATAGTTTTACTGAATGACGTTACACCCATATTGCTACGTGGCTCTACCGAACTGAATATGACAAAGAAGTAAATATTTCTTCTTAGAACCGGTAACAAACAATTACTTCGCATGCAGTTTCTTTGCATATGTACTGTAGTTCCCAGGACAACCAAGTGTACTACTATTTTCATTATGCAACTGTATGGTTCCCTTGTCGATATTGTTTATTGTTGTTGCTTCTGTTTATTGGAGATACTCTGTTTTCTTTTTCCTCCTTCATGTCTGACTAGTATTGAAAAGTCGTAGTTCTTCACCTGTTTGCTTTATAATTCCGCAGTTTTGCATTTCTATGTATCAAAACCTACCCCCATGAACCATGGACCTAGCCGTTGGTGGGGAGGCTTGCGTGCCTCAGCGATACAAATGGCCGTACCGTAGGTGCAACCACAACGGAGGGGTATCTGTTGAGAGGCCAGACAAACGTGTGGTTCCTGAAGAGGGGCAGCAATCTTTTCAATAGTTGCAGGGGCTACAGTCTGGATGATTGACTGATCTGGCCTTGCAACACTAACCAAAACGGCCGTGCTGTGCTGGTACTGCGAACGGCTGAAAGCAAGGGGAAACTACAGCCGTAATTTTTCCCGAGGGCATGCAGCTTTACTGTATGGTTAAATGATGATGGCGTCCTCTTGGGTAAAATATTCCGGAAGTAAAATAGTCCCCCATTCGGATCTCCGGGCAGGGACTACTCAAGAGGACGACGTTATCAGGAAAAAGAAAACTGATGTTCTACGTATCGGAGCGTGGAATGTCAGATCCCTTAATCAGGAAGGTAGGTTAGAAAATTTAAAAAGGGAAATGGATAGGTTAAAGTTAGATATAGTGGGAATTAGTGAAGTTCGGTGGCAGGAGGAACAAGACTTCTGGTCAGCTGAATACAGGGTTATAAATACAAAATCAAATAGGGGTAATGCAGGAGTAGGTTTAATAATGAATAAAAAAAATAGGAGTGCGGGTAAGCTACTACAAACAGCGTAGTGAACGCATTATTGTGGCCAAGATAGACACGAAGCCCATGCCTACTACAGTAGTACAAGTTTATATGCCAACTAGCTCTGCAGATGATGATGAAATTGATGAAATGTATGATGCGATAAAAGAAATTATTCAGGTAGTGAAAGGAGACGAAAATTTAATAGTCATGGGTGACTGGAATCCGAGAGTAGGAAAAGGGAGAGAAGGAAACATAGTGGGTGAATATGGATTGGGGGAGAGAAATGAAAGAGGAAGCCGTCTGGTAGAATTTTGCACAGAACATAACTTAATCATAGCTAACACTTGGTTCAAGAATCATAAAAGAAGGTTGTATACATGGAAGAATCCTGGAGATACTAGAAGGTATCAGATAGATTATATAATGGTAAGACAGAGATTTAGGAACCAGGTTTTAAATTGTAAGACATTTCCAGGGGCAGATGTGGACTCTGACCACAATCTGTTGGTTATGAACTGTAGATTAAAACTGAAGAAACTGCAAAAAGGTGGGAATTTAAGGAGATGGGACCTGGATAAATTGACTAAACCCGAGGTTGTACAGAGTTTCACGGAGAGCATAAGGGAACGATTGAAAGGAATGGGGGAAGGAAATACAGCAGAAGAAGAATGGGTAGCTCTGAGGGATGAAGTAGTGAAGGCAGCAGAGGATCAAGTAGGTAAAAAGACGAGGGCTAGTAGAAATCCTTGGATAACAGAAGAAATATTGAAATTAATTGATGAAAGGAGAAAATATAAAAACGCAGTAAATGAAGCAGGCAAAAGGGAATACAAACGTCTCAAAAATGACATCGACAGGAAGTGCAAAATGGCTAAGCAGGGATGGCTAGAGGACAAATGTAAGGATGTAGAGGCTTATCTCACTAGGGGTAAGATAGATACTGCCTACAGGAAAATTAAAGAGACCTTTGGAGAAAAGAGAGCCACTTGTATGAATATCAAGAGCTCAGATGGAAACCCAGTTCTAAGCAAAGAAGGGAAAGCAGAAAGGTGGAAGGAGTATATAGAGGGTCTATAGAAGGGCGATGTACTTGAGGACAATATTATGGAAATGGAAGAGGGTGTAGATGAAGATGAATTGGGAGATACGATACTGCGTGAAGAGTTTGACAGAGAACTGAAAGACCTGAGTCGAAACAAGGCCCCGGGAGTAGAAAACATTCCATTAGAACTACTGACAGCCTTGGGAGAGCCAGTCCTGACAAAACTCTACCATCTGGTGAGCAAGATGTATGACACAGGCGAAATACCCTCAGACTTCAAGAAGAATATAATAATTCCTATTCCAAAGAAAGCAGGTGTTGGCAGATGTGAAAATTACCGAACTATCACTTTAATAAATCACAGCTGCAAAATACTAACGCGAATTCTTTACAGACGAATGGAAAAACTGGTAGAAGCCGACCTCGGGGAAGATCGGTTTGGATTCCGCAGAAATGTTGGAACACGTGAGGCAATACTGACCCTACGACTTATCTTAGAAGCTAGATTAAGGAAAGGCAAACCTACGTTTCTAGCATTTGTAAACTTAGAGAAAGCTTTTGACAACATTGACTAAAATAATCTCTTTCAAATTCTGAAGGTGGCAGGGGTAAAATACAGGGAGCGAAAGGCTATTTACAATTTGTACAGAAACCAGATGGCAGTTGTAAGAGTCGAGGGGCATGAAAGGGAAGCAGTGGTCGGGAAGGGAGTGAGATAGGGTTGGAGCCTCTCCCCGATGCTATTCAATCTGTATATTGAGCAAGCAGTAAAGGAAACAAAAGAAAAATTTGGAGTAGGTATTAAAATCCACGGAGAAGAAATAAAAACTTTGAGGTTCGCCGATGACATTGTAATTCTGTCAGAGACAGCAAAGAACTTGGAAGAGCAGTTGAACGGAATGGACAGTGTCTTGAAAGGAAGATATAAGATGAACATCAACAAAAGCAAAACGAGGATAATGGAATGTAGTCAAATAAATCGGGTGATGCTGAGGGGATTAGATTAGGAAATGAGACACTTAAAGTAGTAAAGGAGTTTTGCTATTTTAGGAGCAAAATAACTGATGATGGTCGAAGTAGAGAAGATATATAATGTAGACTGGCAATGGCAAGGAAATCGTTTCTGAAGAAGAGAAATTTGTTAACATCGAGAATAGATTTAAGTGTCAGGAAGTCGTTTCTGAAAGTATTTGTATAGAGTGTAGCCATGTATGGAAGTGAAACATGGACGATAAATAGTTTGGACAAGAAGAGAATAGAAGCTTTCGGAATGTGGTGCTACAGAAGAATACTTAAGATTAGGTGGGTAGATCACATAACTAATGAGGAGGTATTGAATAGAATTGGGGAGAAGAGAAGTTTGTGGCACAACTTGACAAGAAGAAGGGACCGATTGGTAGGACATGTTCTGAGGCATCAAGGGATCACAAATTTAGCATTGGAGGGCAGCGTGGAGGGTAAAAATCGTAGAGGGAGACCGAGAGATGAATACACTAAACAGATTCAGAAGGATGTAGGTTGCAGTAAGTACTGGGAGATGAAGGAGCTTGCACAGGATAGAGTAGCATGGAGAGCTGCATCAAACCAGTCTCAGGACTGAAGACGACAACAACAACAACATTAACAACAACAACATGTATCAAAACTTAGTTGCCAGGTATACATTTTGATAATTTCCGCTGTTCCTCAACATTTAGCAGATCTCTCTCCAGCAATAGGAACACTTGACAAACAACTTCATTTAATATCTAGAATGATATTCGTGTCCCTGTTAAGCAAACTGGCGCAGTAGACTGTTAATTCAAGAGGATTCGAGGTTCAAATTAGACAGTACAATCCCGATTCAGATTGTCATAAGTCTCACAAGAACATGCCGTGACATTTCCTCCGGAAGGCGTTCTTCCTGTCCATACTAATCCAGTCCGAAATTGTGACCGCTTTTATGCCGCCTTATCTTAAACGGGTGAAAACCTTTACTTTTCATTAAGATGCAGATATAAGCAATGGAAGTGTGCAAGCGATGTATTTTGAAACTTTCTGGCGTAAGAGGTGGTGAAACTGTTGTGGTCTTAATGATGTAGTGATTGAAATACAATAGTATTAGAAGTGGTCCGTTTTTTGAAGATCTATGCACGTTCTCACGATTTATTGTGATGTAAATATGTGACACCCAGACTAATGTAACTTACGAGGGAACTCGGCAAGTGCCACAACCCGATTTCCCAGAAACTTCGCTCAGTGGAAGAGAGGTCAAGGTAAGCGAAAACATTTCTCGGCTTATACATAGGTAGTCGATCTTTTCTGGAAAAAAGACACTCAAAGTTTTCGAGACACTTTTCGGGTACTTCATGTGCCTTGTACCGCACTGTGTCCTCGAACAGAATGGTGGCACAGAGTTCGAAACCCGATTATTGATTTTATTTTTGTTTTTCATTTATATACTCATGTCTGTAGAAGATTACTGCACGAATGTTTTCCAGTATATGTCGATATAAAGTTGTCCTTATTCGTCTAGTAATTGTATGTCAGATGAATGAATTTAAAAAGAAGAGAAAATTATTTGAAATTGTTTTCGCTGAAATTCCTGTAGCGTCTCCTGATTCATGATCAGAAATGTGATCCGTCATGCATGGTTTGCCACGAAATCATTGCCAAGGCGCGAAATCTTCAGTAGTGTTAAAGACGTTTTCCGAATGAGATCCATACGAACATATGTCCCCGTGGCAAATCTACTTTCGCGTGATGCTCGTGGTGTTTGGAATGTGTATGTTTTGAATGTTTCTACGCTCGGTATCATCCAAGGGGAAGCACCAAATCTTTCTGAAGAATAAACATATGAATAAAATATAAGAATTGATATGAGAATGAAACATCAGAATATGAGAATTTAAAGCGATTGTAACCTCTCAACATGCCATACACACATACACTCCTGGAAATGGAAAAAAGAACACATTGACACCGGTGTGTCAGACCCACCATACTTGCTCCGGACACTGCGAGAGGGCTGTACAAGCAATGATCACACGCACGGCACAGCGGACACACCAGGAACCGCGGTGTTGGCCGTCGAATGGCGCTAGCTGCGCAGCATTTGTGCACCGCCGCCGTCAGTGTCAGCCAGTTTGCCGTGGCATACGGAGCTCCATCGCAGTCTTTAACACTGGTAGCATGCCGCGACAGCGTGGACGTGAACCGTATGTGCAGTTGACGGACGTTGAGCGAGGGCGTATAGTGGGCATGCGGGAGGCCGGGTGGACGTACCGCCGAATTGCTCAACACGTGGGGCGTGAGGTCTCCACAGTACATCGATTTTGTCGCCAGTGGTCGGCGGAAGGTGCACGTGCCCGTCGACCTGGGACCGGACCGCAGCGACGCACGGATGCACGCCAAGACCGTAGGATCCTACGCAGTGCCGTAGGGGACCGCACCGCCACTTCCCAGCAAATTAGGGACACTGTTGCTCCTGGGGTATCGGCGAGGACCATTCGCAACCGTCTCTATGAAGCTGGGCTACGGTCCCGCACACCGTTAGGCCGTCTTCCGCTCACGCCCCAACATCGTGCAGCCCGCCTCCAGTGGTGTCGCGACAGGCGTGAATGGAGGGACGAATGGAGACGTGTCGTCTTCAGCGATGAGAGTCGCTTCTGCCTTGGTGCCAATGATGGTCGTATGCGTGTTTGGCGCCGTGCAGGTGAGCGCCACAAGCAGGACTGCATACGACCGAGGCACACAGGGCCAACATCCGGCATCATGGTGTGGGGAGCGATCTCCTACACTGGCCGTACACCACTGGTGATCGTCGAGGGGACACTGAATAGTGCACGGTACATCCAAACCGTCATCGAACCCATCGTTCTACCATTCCTAGACCGGCAAGGGAACTTGCTGTTCCAACAGGACAATGCACGTCCGCATGTATCCCGTGCCACCCAACGTGCTCTAGAAGGTGCAAGTCAACTACCCTGGCCAGCAAGATCTCCGGATCTGTCCCCCATTGAGCATGTTTGGGACTGGATGAAGCGTCGTCTCACGCGGTCTGCACGTCCAGCACGAACGCTGGTCCAACTGAGGCGCCAGGTGGAAATGGCATGGCAAGCCGTTCCACAGGACTACATCCAGCATCTCTACGATCGTCTCCATGGGAGAATAGCAGCCTGCATTGCTGCGAAAGGTGGATATACACTGTACTAGTGCCGACATTGTGCATGCTCTGTTGCCTGTGTCTATGTGCCTGTGGTTCTGTCAGTGTGATCATGTGATGTATCTGACCCCAGGAATGTGTCAATAAAGTTTCCCCTTCCTGGGACAATGAATTCACGGTGTTCTTATTTCAATTTCCAGGAGTGTATATTATAGAATAAATTTGTGACACTTCGTGTGAAACCATTTCTAATTTTACAGTTAATACAACACTCCTGTACCCTCTTAATTTGATAAGAAATGTTCGGGTAGTAACCTCCTACGAACATGGGCAGATAAATGAAAACAATAGAAATAAAGTAAAATTAAAAAAAAACAGGGTTCGAACACGGTGCGCAAAATTAAGAAGCGGCGATGCTAACCACTGAGACACCATAATTTCTGAGGATATCGCACCGAAAAATGCATATATAGTACCTCGAAAATTTTGACCGTCGTTTTTTTCAGAAACGTTCGAGTATCTACAGGTAGGCCGAGACACGTGTTCGCTTATTTTGACCCGTCTTCTACTAAGCGAAGTTTCAGGCAACTTGGGTGATGGCTCTTGGATTGTTCGCCTCATCAGTAATGGAATTACCAAGTCGCTGGCCAGTCGTAGGCAACCATCGCGATTTCAAGAGAGTTTTTTTGCCGGTGAGAAGTCTTGTTAAAAACACCAATCCGAAAACTGATTAGCGTCACCTGGCCTAGAGGATGAAGAAAAATCATTAATATGAACGAGGGCGACGGCGCGTTTTTAATATCTGGCCAAATTTGGTCGTCGCCACCGCTCTTTACAGTGGAAGAGGGGCGCGCGTGCTAGCGAAGCGCATGCGGTTTTGTAACTGCGCTTGTGCGGGCAGACTTGCCAGTGCCTGGAGGCTGTCTGTGGGCGGGCGGCAGTCTAGAAATAGCGGCAGGCGGCAGCGGCAGTAACCAGCCAAAAGTCGAGGGGGCTGCCGCCCTCAATCTCCCGTAGTATCGACGCTCGCTCCTAAGCCGCGGCCCAACACCTTTACGCTGTAGCCTCGAAAAATGAGGAAGCCGTTTCTACATTTTTCGTTGGTATTCTTTTAAAACATCGCTGCTGATGTAGCCGGAGGCAGATACTCAAATCGTAAACTACGGTAGTTGGCTTACAGCTTGGAGTTTTTGACATGGCGCCAGCTGGCACTTTCGTGGGGGACTTGCACACAGATGCAGGGATACGGCCAGCTGCTTCCTCTGGTCATGCCACCGCGCAACACATCAAAACAAACTTGAACTCTTCCGCATGGTCGCCATTAAAGCACACTTCGTGTATAATAATATTTTCTGTGGCCATTGCAGTGTGATTTCTGATTGAGGATATGTCAGTGGACGATATTTAACTCTGATGGCTATCAGGATTTCTGATGCTGTTGCACTCTCTTTGTGTTATTATGTTGTGACGGTTATTGTGATACATTTTTGTTGCTAGTGATCGTGAATAGTTAAATATTTCTGTTTGAAGATAATGAAAGTATGTTGTGTTGTGATTGCAATCCTTACTATTGGCGGCTCTCATATGTGAAACTGATGAGTGTTCTACAGTGTGTGTGTTTCATCTAAGGCAATTTTTGATAGGTGTGTGTGCAATCTTATTGACTCCAACTGTTTCAAAACAACACTTCATCTTTGCCCATCTTGAAAATTTTCTTGAGGCACAGCTGTCACATTCATTGACCTTGTTTGTTGAAAAATTTGTTATTTTTTTAAAACTGAACACAATCTGCCAGCTCAGAGAATAGTGTATTTATCACACTATTTCTGCGCCTTCTCAGTTATAAAATGAGAGAGCAATAAGCTTTACACCAGTTTTTATACACATTAGTGGGAGTTGACATTTTTCTGTAATTTATTTTCTTACTTCGTTACCAGAAAAATATTGCTGCAAATGTTGCAGTTAAATGTCTGGTGAAAGAAATTGGAGAAAATGTCCATTTGATCATGATGTAGTCATGCAAAATGCATTGAAACAGTCAAAAGTGTAGTGTAATGGATCTCATTCAATATGCAGAGTACACCCAAAGTACTGCAAGAGTGGTCAGTTCATGCTGAAGTCACATTTTCTCATGGAGCACAAACTCCAACTGCTCAGCTCTCTGGAAGCAATGTGTCTATGGACTGTTCATGGCAAAAACCGACCACTACAAGCAGTGCATCTACAACCTTGCGTCCTTGCTATGGATTTCAGCGTGGAAACATTTTATTCACAACTACACCACCACGGTCATCACAACATGATGGTAGCAGACAGTCTAGTGGTGCATCCCAGTCAGCAAAAGCATCTCAGCATCCATATGACAGACGCTGTAAAAGCACTTGTAGCATCGTATTGGCAAATCCAGGGGAAAAATTGCAATCTTTTCATTACCATTGTGGTGATCGTGCTTGTTACCATGCGAGACCACCCTACACGTCAGGGTTCTCCACAATACCAGAAAATTGTGAAATATGCAACAGTAATCAGGTGCCAGATTGTCATAACAGGAAAAGTAGTACATTTACTACACATTTTTGCACAAGAGTACCAGAACGGTCTGCTAATAAGGAACGTCAAGATGCTGCTTCACAGACTGACACTGGACACAATGTCATACCTGAAAATCTTCAAGTTCCAGACGTGCCACTACACAAGAAAAAGGTAATTAATATTCCTTGATATGATATTATTTTTATATGGTTTTTGTAATTTTTTGATTTGAAATGATATATAATGATGACATGTTTTGAACAGCTGTCAAAGAGGTTGTCAAGGTCACCTGCAAGACTAAGTGGAAAATCTCCTTTGCTGCAAAGAAGGTACTCTGAAGTTTCTCAAGGAACAAGCAGCCGTTCTTCCACGCCAGATGTTGACTGTAATCAGCAGTGCCAAGGGAAACCTCGTACTGTGCACATTGATGTGTACTGTACTGGATCAGAAGACGCTGATGCCAGTGCATCATCAGAAGCTGACACAACAGATGAATCGTCACCACAGACAGTTTTTGAGTCAGAACAACTTCGAGTGATGCACACAAAAATGGGTAAATTCTCTTTACCAAAAGGTTTGAAGCAGGTACCCAGAAGAAGTGAAAGTCTAAAAGAAAAGTCCAACGTCAACTATTGTTTGGAACCAAAGGGTTATGAGAGTGATGATGTTCTCAGTAGTCAGTACCCATCCAGGCTTAGCTCATACACTTCTCTAAAAGAGAGTGCATCTGGTCTGGTAAGTGAGCAATCTAGTACAGTAAGAGACCCATCATGGTCAACAATATCGAGTTGTGCTATTTCGTGTGATGACAAGGACTCAGTTATGTCAACTTCCTGGAAGGACGTTTCTACTGAACTTGATTCTGCAGCTGTGAGCAGCTCAAGTTTTGTAAACAAATTTGACCCCTATTTGACACAGAGTGATAGTTTTGAATATGCTGATATGACAGATCGAATTCGCATAAAGGAGAAGGCCATGGCATGGGCAGATGAAGGCAGTGCTCAGCAACCACCTGATATTGAAAAGAAACATCTGCATCAGCAACAAAAATTTAAGGAGTTCTTATACAGACATTTAGGAAAAGGGACATTTCCCTTGTGGAAATCACAGCATTCGGATGATTCAGAAGAAGATGAAGACAATGATGATGATGACGATGATGATGACACTGGTGATGCATGGAGCTTTATTGGAAGAGGCTGTTCTGGAACATCTCTCCGAAGAGAAAATACAGTTAAAAAAGTAGCAAAATCTACAACACCTAGTGAAGGTGCAGATATTAAATCACTTACTTTGCCATTGAGGATTAATCACCTGATTTGTGATGCTGGGAGTTTAAGTGATTCTGGCCCTCCATCTGTAAACAGGTTTGCCCGTCGTATTGCAATAGGTCCATTTGGGTCCAAGCCTCCTTCACCTCCTCCATTAAAAGTTGAGTCTAGTGTTGTGTCACCTTTCACTTCTGTTCAAGGTACAGGTACTGATCAGTTGTCAAAAGCTCAGAAATTTGGTACTATTGTTGGTACACTAAAGAAACCAGGCAATCATATAGGGCCTTCAAAAAACCCTTACTGTTCTTGTGCTCATTGCCGTAGCTTTTATGAAGCCACTTTACACTGTGGGAGGGCAAGGTCTGTGGGTGATATAAACTTTCATCCAGAGACAGGACAGCCCAATGAGTGTAATGCTCAAAATATGCATGATACAAAGTTTGCAACTGACAGTAAAAAGTACTCAGAGACTGAAAGTGTCAAGTCGAATACTATCGCTGACTGTAGTGAATCAGACGGTACACCTGTTTGATGTAGTAAGTGAAGCAATTATGTTGTTATAATTTTTATTGTGTTTATGAAATGGATACATAGTTTTGTTAAACTGTGGCAGTTTGAGTGAAAACATTATGTGCATTATCAGCTGCTTGTTATTCTTATGATATTGAAGGGTAGTTGAAATTTGAGAAAATGACAAAATTTGTTAGAATAACTGTATATTTGTTTCACATTATGTGGTATTTTGCATTTATGTTGTACACAGATTTAGGCTATATTGAGTCTCGTTGTATGTAAAGCAGCTCACACCTACAGAGCCAAGAAAGCTCCACGTAATTATGTATAATAATAAGAAACTGGAATGTTACTTCATGTATGAGGCCTGGAAATATGATAAATGGAAAAAATGGCAAATTTTTGGTTTCAAAATTTGTGCTGTGAAAATATATTTTAACATCTAGTTCTGTTGAATCGTGTATCAGTGAACTGCGAACTAGAAAATTTGTAGATAAAGAATGGGAAGTATTGGTAAACTGAAAGCCACAAATATGTCTATGTGGGGAAGGTACTATTGCCCTGTTTTTGCACTGTTTGATCAAAGTTTGATATGTTCTCTATTAAATCTATCAGGTACATGTATCATTGATGTAGTGCAGAAATAATTGAATATACCTTGTTGCTGCTAAAATTCTGTTAATACTGAGTGGATTCAAATTGAAGAACATTTTATTTATAGGCAACTTTTAAGCAAGAAAACATTTGAGGAGATACTTTTTATGTCATTGCTGACAGAATTCATTCTGGCTCAATTTCTTGTTCGAAATTTTGCAGTTTTGTCTTTGCTGAACTATCACATCCTCTCAAGAAACTTGTGCTGGAAATGTAGGTGCTAATGAATTTTACCACTGCACAAAAAGAAGCATTGCCAGTTGTTTCTCACTGATGATCTTCCTTGTTGTATTTTTCATTTTTATATTTGATTATTAAACGCATTTCTGAATACAAAAAATGCGTCTTTCAGCTTATTAGACACTTCAGCAAACCAGCCAGTGAATGGTGGTCAGCTTTGTATTCTTCTTAGTGACTCCTTTTCCACACATTTATACCCCAGTAATTGATTTTACATAACATACTTGCCCTACATGATTTTGTTCATTGTCAGTTAATGCTGCTATGGTGCTGACAGTGCAATTGACATATTGACTTCCAACTTCGTTTATCATTTGTGCATGAGGTTTTATTTTCTGTCACAGTTATCTGTAATTTCGGAACTATAATCTGCTACATTTTTCATGAAGTTCATCTAGACATTTTTTCCCCTCTCTACCTGTATTATACAGCTGGCAGATCATTTTTCTAATTCTGCTCTTGTCTTAGTGTTGCATTTAAGTTCCTTAATGTATATTTTGGATTGCATGAAGATGTTTGGAGGAAATGTAGTCTTTCAGACTGTGAATTATAGTTTTAGGGCTCAAATATGTGCCCCACTTTCATTTCAGTGGCAAGTCTCAGAATTCTACTTATGCTGTTGTTATAAGATCAACCAGTCTGTTACGTTGTGTATATAGTTGACTAATCACAACATCTACTACACTCAAAAGTAATTCCTCTCAACTTTCCTTGTGATATCATGTTGCAATTGTTACAGGAATCTGTGTAGCTTGTACTGTTTCATTACTGTTAGCTGTTTGCCTTTTGTCAATTTCCGTAAAAGCTGTTCTGAGTACCCCCCACCCCCTCTCAAAAAAAGTATTAACAACAGGTTATTTCATTTGTCATTAGTTGTTTTTCCATGTGTCTGTTGTATTTTTCCTATTTTTGTATGCTTTTTATGAGGTCATTTCAATCATCAACTTGTTAGTTGTTGTGTAGGGACCAGTACAGGTATGTTACGATTTATTAATGCACAGGGTGTGTAGGTGTTAAATTTTCGATTTTTATTGGTCTGGATTTGCCTGTCACTTGTTATGTAGTAAATAAGTAGACTTTATGGCTATTCATTTTTTTATTGTAATCCTTCTGGTGCCCAATGCGTTTGGACCAACAAGTTTACAGCTTTTTAATTTTCTCAAGGAAAAAAAGGGGGCTTTTTGAACTCTGATTAATACTTGTTAGTAGGACAGATACTGACTTAATTCAATAAAAAGTCTTTCCTTTATCATCATCATCATCATCATCATCATCATCATCATCAGTCATCATTACTAGTAGGTAGGAAACAGAAAAAGGTACATGGGATCAAGTCAGGTGATAACAGTTAGTGGTGGAATTGTTTTGAAACTCAGCTTGTGCTCATTTACAATCACAATGCCCTATGTGTTATTAGGCACATTGTCCCAGTGTGATAATGTTGTTGTCCTCAGTAATCTTAAGTGCCCTGGAAACAGTTCACCAATGTTCCATGTAACAGCCAGTCATTACCATAGACTTTTGATGTAGTCAATCAAGTTGGTTACATTGAAAGTTTCCGAAACACTTACCATGTCTTTTTTCCACAAGAAACATGTTTCTTCTTGTTTCTGTGACAGTCCAATGTTTGGACTGCAGTTTGGTCTCCAGACTCTAATGTAATCTAAATTTACATAATTTTGCCAGCTGTTAACATACTGTGCTTCATTATTTCAACAAAATTTTGAAATGTCATGTCTTGTGTATTTACTGTCCGAGTTCAATAAATTCAGTATCCACTCTGCTCAAGTTTCTCTGTATGTAAAAATAAATTCAGGATAATATGTAATTTTTCATATTAGGTGTTTATGTACTTACAAATTATATCGGTATGGCCTTCTCTCATGATACTGTAAATTTTATTGACATTGTTGACTTGTGAACAGTATATGCTTATGCTGTATTTGACTGACATGTTTTGAAGTTTTAAGCGACTGTATATTTACTGATTATATGGGTGTATTCATATGAGTAGGTAAACTATGCCAAGTGAGAGTCATGTTTGTTTTTTCAGAACAAAGAAATTATAAGGTATTCTTTCTAACAGATACACACAGAATCATAGTATTCAAGTGCAATAAAATTTGGTACAGAACTATGATATTTTACCCATAAACAAGTTTTGTTGCTTTTTGAAACATTATTATTGTCATATTCGTCATTGAGAATTCTGCAGGACGTCTAACAGTGTAGTACATTAATGTTTACTTCTAATATAACTCATATTAATAAATTAACAACAACACTATCCACTACATCAAAGTAGAAAACATTTCTTAGTAGTATTACCTAGAGCTCTTCTAAATGAATTATCATATGAAGTTGTTAGTTATGTTTGGGAGGGGTGGGGGGAGACTAATTCTCAGAATGTAACAGTGCTCACATTATTTTCATTCCTTAAATCATTGGACACATTGGTGAGCTCTGCTAGGCACATACATATGATAAAGATGGTGATCAGAGCCACCAGTTACATATTGCAATATGTCAGAAGTATAGTTACGCAACTACTATTGAACACATTGATGGAGTTACTTGTGATAATGTGAGGGCATTTTGACAAGACTGCATATACATGATGAAGTACAAACCTCTAGGAAAAGTCACCAGGGCTCAAGAAGAGCAGTGCTTCAGGAAGGTAAGTGATCATTGAGATGAAACATACGTTTCTAGTACACTTACCACACCATAGTTGTATTTATGTACATACACATGCGAGAACTGCAGTTGATGAGCTATAACTTCTTTTGTCTCCTGACTCTAATAACCAGAAAACATGTTAGTGATTTGGCTGGGCTGCCTGCAATCACTAACACCCAAGCACTCAAGATAAACTGTGATAGTAGGTCATCTGATGAGACAGCTTTGGAACGAAAGAGCTATAATAGACAACTACAAAAATTGTGTATTAGAATGTATTCCAGTATCATTAAGCAAGATTCTGTGTACTATGGAATTCAAGAATTTTTCGTTAAAAGATAGGTCTCACAGAAATATCCTCTTTCCAGCAGGTTACAAGACTGACTGCTCCCTGACCTTTTAAGCCCATACAAAAATAAATTTTGTATGATTTTGAACATAGATAATCAAATATAAAAAGCATGAACTTATTAAAAGACACAGCACTACCCAATGTATAATAAATTTTTAAAGAGCATTTATGATGTTGAAGAGAATGGAATCAGCTAATATGTATAACCGCGTATTTCATGGCATCTGTAACCTTCAGTTTAGTAGTGTACTCTGTGTCCATTCTGTTTGACACAAAAGCAGAATTCTAATTCTAGATTACATGCCATTCAATGGAATTTTGGTGGGAATCTTCTGTTTATTTTAGCTGACGATGAGACAAGCGAGGTACAGGTTTTGAAGTTTTGTGAATTGTCTGGACTTCAGCATTATCTTTTATGATGGAAGTGTTAGTATATTGCGAAATGGCTGACTTCCTTTTCATTCCAGCCCAACTATTGGGCAGCTACTGCTGTCTGCTGTATCATTTTAATCCTCCCCCCCCCCCCCCCCAACCTTTTTTTCCCCAGTTAGTTTTCAGTCTGGCAATGCACTTGATTTTTGTGGTTGTGTGCATGCATGTGTGCTTGCACGCCTGTGTTTTAGGATGTTAGTTATGTTTTGACCTTGTAGTTACAGTTTTTAACAATTTTGCACCCATTATTCACACTCGCCTCATAAAATTTTAGTACGAGCATGATAGATCTTGAAGCCGTGCGCACACACCGGTATATCCACATATCAACAGTTAATCACATTAGGTCTTTGTATTTTGCAATTAGAATGACATTGTGTATGTCACAAAGCCATAGACACTGGATACAGAGAGAGATGTGGTTGTGATTGCCTGTAAATATAGTCCTGTTGCAGTTGAAATTACTGCTTATTTGACAGTACGCTTTGTGGTGCTGTAGAGGTGCTGTTGTTGCCAGTAAGTCATTTTGCACACTTATGGCTGTGATGTTGTGAGAGGTAGCAAGCTCATACTTATTCTTCCTTGCATCACTAAAATTCAAAGAGTGGAAACATAAATTTTGGAACCTTCTATGTATTGAACTTGATGCTCTATTAAGACTCTGCTGTATGTTGTTTTAAGCAACATCGAAGTGAAAGGGCAATGTGAAAAAAAAGAAGAAAAAACCTGTGCACTTATCACTGTATAAATACCTAACTTTTTCTGGTGATTACTGTATGAAATTTATTTTTGAAGGAATGGTGGTACAAAGACTCAGAGCAGTGAGGAAAATAGCATACATTGAAGTGTTTAGAATACACAAAACACCACAGGCTTTCTTTTTGACAACATTGTTTTGTGGTATTCCTGCTACCCCTTTGCTTCCAAAGAAAAGTTTATTCTCAAAAATTATGTTGAGACATCTGCAATTGAATAAAATTGTCATATTGACATTAATACCTTTGGCTCCAAGTGGAGTCGCCAATAGATGCGCATGCAGTGATCTTTAAAACTTCACGAATGCGACTGGCTTTTTTTGACTTGATCCACTGATATCTTCACTGAGGACTGTCCATTCTCCTTCCAAATTAGTTTCACGTGGTTGCTTTTGTGTTCATGCCATTTATTTATATCAACAGATAGTAAATAGGTTGGGTTGTTAGTGTTATTTTGGTTGCAGCATCCTCTAATCTAGTTTCTTATTGTTTTGGTTCTCCTAGATTGCCATGCAATGAGCAGGCATCCAGGAAATGTAAATTAATCAAAAATGAGTTTCAAGCTGCACAAGTAGTTTACATCTGATTTCTATTAATGTGTAATTATCTACAGGTGTTCACCACGAAATATTGTACCTATATTATGATTACAATAATTATATTTAGTCAAAGTTAACTGTAAATGCAAAGAAACAAAACGGGAAGAGGAATGGTTTGTGTTTAACACAGACACAAACATAATATCAAAACAATCATTTCTGTTTTGGGAAAAAAAATGCTGACTGCTTATATAACCAGACACTACCTGTTTGTGTCAGTAGCAGAGGGTCTTGAAATAGTGATTGCTTGGGAGTGCCTAGTATTTTACAAAATTTTTAAATGTAAACTACAAGGTGTATCAAACCTTTTAGGTCAAATTGAAACAGATGGTAACGGGTCCACAGATGATTATATTGAGATAAGGGGCTAGTTGTCAGAAATGCATATTTATTTTGTTATGGAGATACACAGCATGCACCACATAATGACGACAACAACGTAACTCATGGTAATTGTTGAAAGCAATGACTGTCAATCTCAACGCATGTATTGCAGTGGTGAATGTGGTTCTGCTGCACTGTCGCAAAGATCCCAGGTGTCATTTGTGCACTGGAACAGGCTGAAAATGATAAACAGCATACTCCCTTGACAACCAAACATACTGAAAACAACTTAGTTCATAGCACATGTGTTAGGTGACAAATCCATCCTTCACACCAGTGCATTAACCTGTGCCGCGTGAATGCCACTATCCCTTGCGTCATTTGTCCATTGCATCAGACAGCTTGTGATGTGTGTTACTGTGTACAGTGGTGTACAATGGTGAGGTGTGTTACTGTGTACAGTGCTTGACACATAGTCAAAGATGGAACATTGCTCATCGCAAGAGTTGGCAGACATGCATTTAATGTAGAATGTGGCAGTATGTAGTACCTGTAAAGCAGCTTAAATGAACAGGGAATGCTTTCCCAATGTGCATAATCCTAATTGGAAGAAATTTATCTCTGTGGATACCAACTTACAAGAGATGAGATTATCCTTGTCACAGATCGTTGGGCAAGGTTCCCACCAAAGACACGTCCAACACCATTCTTTGAGGAGATGGTGTTGGATCGTATGGCCATCACGCAGCAATAAACACCTGTCAATTTGCCTGTGAAATGCACACTTAAAGGATGTAGCATGGAGGGTACTGGTAGAACATGTATTAAACCCATATAATAAAGAATGTATGCAAGTACTGGAACCAATGGATTTTTAGCCCCGTATCACAGTGCTGTAATGCCAAACTTTGTACAGTTAGTTTTGTTCATGGATGAGGCCTCAAGTCGCTGATGATGTTTTAAGCACCTGCAGCTGGAGTGAGGACCATCCCCATGCCAGCCACATAGGTGGCCACTAGCAGTGATTCTCTGTCAGTATATGAGCATTTTCCAATGTCATGTAATAGAACTTCATTTGCTGCCTCCCCATTCAACTTTTTCAGGTTACCTGATGTTCCTGCGAAGATGTGCTTTGAGACTGTACCTCTTGTCTGTGAAAGGATGTGATTTCAACACGGTAGAGTACCAGCCCACGAACACCTCATCATTGGATTGGAAAGAGATGACCTGAGCTATGGCCAGTGTGATCACTGGGTCTTGCACCTCTGGACATTTTCCTCTGGGGTTAACATCAAGACATTGGTGTATGAAAAACCCCTAGAAACAAATGAAGACCCACTTGCTAGGTTCCAAACTGCCAGTCTCCTGGTACAAAAGACTCCAGGGATCTTGGAGACAGTGCAGCAGAACTTCATTGCACCATTGCATGCAAGCACTGAGACTGATGTTCAGTGGTTTAAACAACTACTATGATCTACATTCTTGTTATACAGTGTACACTGTATGTGTCCATAACACATGAAATATACATTTCCGACCATTGGTTCCCTATCTTAATATAATCGGTTTTGGACTCACTATCACCTGTTTCAATTTGATCCAAAAGGTATGAGTCAGCCTGTATAATAGAACCAGATATCATATTTAATTAGTGTGATATGGGTGCCACAAAAGAAAAAAAAGTTGTTTCATTTACTTATAACAACATACAAATGTATCAGACTGGTAGATAATGCTTCTTGGATGTTGGAAGCCGGTAAGAGGGTCCAGAACATGCAACATGTGATCCTTACTAAATGGAGCTGTTATTCATGAGTAAAGATAAACCACAAGAAGACATAAATACCGTTATACTAGAAGACTTAGCAGGTGCCGGTAAGCTTCTGTCACTTACATGTAAAAATCTAACTTCGGAAATACACTCCTGGAAATGGAAAAAAGAACACATTGACACCGGTGTGTCAGACCCACCATACTTGCTCCGGACACTGCGAGAGGGCTGTACAAGCAATGATCACATGCACGGCACAGCGGACACACCAGGAACCGCGGTGTTGGCCGTCGAATGGCGCTAGCTGCGCAGCATTTGTGCACCGCCGCCGTCAGTGTCAGCCAGTTTGCCGTGGCATACGGAGCTCCATCGCAGTCTTTAACACTGGTAGCATGCCGCGACAGCGTGGACGTGAACCGTATGTGCAGTTGACGGACTTTGAGCGAGGGCGTATAGTGGGCATGCGGGAGGCCGGGTGGACGTACCGCCGAATTGCTCAACACGTGGGGCGTGAGGTCTCCACAGTACATCGATGTTGTCGCCAGTGGTCGGCGGAAGGTGCACGTGCCCGTCGACCTGGGACCGGACCGCAGCGACGCACGGATGCACGTCAAGACCGTAGGATCCTACGCAGTGCCGTAGGGGACCGCACCGCCACTTCCCAGCAAATTAGGGACACTGTTGCTCCTGGGGTATCGGCGAGGACCATTCGCAACCGTCTCCATGAAGCTGGGCTACGGTCCCACACACCGTTAGGCCGTCTTCCGCTCACGCCCCAACATCGTGCAGCCCGCCTCCAATGGTGTCGCGACAGGCGTGAATGGAGGGACGAATGGAGACGTGTCGTCTTCAGCGATGAGAGTCGCTTCTGCCTTGGTGCCAATGATGGTCGTATGCGTGTTTGGCACCGTGCAGGTGAGCGCCACAATCAGGACTGCATACGACCGAGGCACACAGGGCCAACACCCGGCATCATGGTGTGGGGAGCGATCTCCTACACTGGCCGTACACCACTGGTGATCGTCGAGGGGACACTGAATAGTGCACGGTACATCCAAACCGTCATCGAACCCATTGTTCTACCATTCCTAGACCGGCAAGGGAACTTGCTGTTCCAACAGGACAATGCACGTCCGCATGTATCCCGTGCCACCCAACGTGCTCTAGAAGGTGTAAGTCAACTACCCTGGCCAGCAAGATCTCCGGATCTGTCCCCCATTGAGCATGTTTGGGACTGGATGAAGCGTCGTCTCACGCGGTCTGCACGTCCAGCACGAACGCTGGTCCAACTGAGGCGCCAGGTGGAAATGGCATGGCAAGCCGTTCCACAGGACTACATCCAGCATCTCTACGATCGTCTCCATGGGAGAATAGCAGCCTGCATTGCTGCGAAAGGTGGATATACACTGTACTAGTGCCGACATTGTGCATGCTCTGTTGCCTGTGTCTATGTGCCTGTGGTTCTGTCAGTGTGATCATGTGATGTATCTGACCCCAGGAATGTGTCAATAAAGTTTCCCCTTCCTGGGACAATGAATTCACGGTGTTCTTATTTCAATTTCCAGGAGTGTACATATCCAGTACAGGAATGAAACAAGATGATGAGTGACAATACCAGTAGATATATTTGCAGATGACAAAAAAATGACATGTTTTCTGAACATACGTTACAGATTCACTGAAATCAGCACAGTTTGTCTGCTGTGCTTAGGCCAACAAAAAATATAACATCAGAATTCTTTATGAGTTTCCTGAGTGGTGTTCAGACATAATAATAAGGGGAAATAGTGAAAAAACGTGATTATTTGATCAGTAAGCATAAAAATAAAATTAACTTTTCGTACAGCAGGGGCAGAATAATGTCAGCTGTATAATCAGTGTAATAGCAACTACTTAAGTGTTAAATCAGAACATATGCATTATGAAAGGTGAGTAAATAAAACTAGTATTATATTTACAAAAGCAGAAATTAGAATCATAGTAAAGGGATTTAGATACAGTTTGCACTGTGAATTAATTAAATCTTGGAGAAAAATTGAGAAGGGCAAATTTCAGATAATTTCAGTGCATGCTAGTTACATTATAATAAAATTATTTGTAATGAGCTACATCTACAGTTAAAAGTTCAATAATGAGGTGAAGCATGTGACTTACTGATTCAAATTGTGTGCCGCTTGAGGACTCAGACTCACAGTGTTGTCTTTTATGGGCAATGTTCTTTCCGACAGAGCTGCAGGCAAGATTCAAGATTTGCCGCATAGGTTGCACGTCTCAGTAACACTCTTTTGTCATCCAGACTCCTGAGACTGCAATCTCCTTTCACATATTCTGCTAGAAGTTATTTAAGATTATGATCATCAAGTTTTAAGTTTTCACAAGCATTTGAACAAATTCTTCTCTGATGTTGGTACACCAAAAAAAGTTTTGAAAAGAATCAACAGCTTCTTAGGCGATGAATATTGCTATTCACACAAATTTTTTTGAGATAAGAGAACATACAGAAATCATTAGATGATATATCAGGTGAACACAGGCAATGAAATATAAGTTCAGTGTTTGTACTTGTAAAGTAATAAATCATGTGGCATTGTTTGTGAAAGGTGGCATTTTCATAATGAAGAATGATGCAATATTTTCAGTAGTTTCCTCGATTTTGTGTGTAACTTACAACAGAGTTGACTATTTCCAGTGTAGCTAAGGAAAAAGTGAATATTTTCTGTGAAATGCTTCATTTAGGAGCCCTTTTTTGTTGATACAGTTCATCTGGGAACACGCATTTACTCAGTTGCATTTATTGAATGTTTCTGTATGCCTGTTGACACTAGCCTGTTTTTGAGCTGCAGTCAAATTGTGCAGGATCCAGGATCCATTTGGAACATATTCTTTGCAGCTAAATGTTCTTGTAAAATCAAATGTATTGCAGTCTTCAATATGTCTGAGGATGTGTCTGTACGACTGTGAGTCACAGGCCTATGCTCTTCAGTCATACTGCCCACAGAATTGAAGTTCTTTGGAACAAAAACTGATTTTGGCTGACTTCATGAAACTTATCACTGATGGAATGATGACTGTGACAAAATTACATGTAGCAAATACACACATCAAAAAAGGTTTTGCATCACGTTGGTTCTGAGAGTTCCGGAACCTGTACAGAAAATTGGAAAAGAGATCAACATAAACGTCATTTCCACTGTTTTTATTGCTCATGAAAACCACACAATGAATGTTGTACTACCATAAGCGAAACCCTCAGAGGTGGTGGTCCAGATTGCTGTACACACCAGTACCTCCAAAACCCAGTAGCACGTCCTCTTGTGTTGATGCAAGACTGCACTCGTCGTGGTATATTACCCACAGGTTCATCAAGGCACTGTTGGTCCAGAGTGTCCCACTCCTCAACGGCAATTCGGCATAGATCCCTCAGAGTGGTTGGAGGGTCACGTCGTCCATAAACGGCCTTTTTCAATCTATCCGAGGCATGTTCGATAGGGTTCATGTATGGAGAACATGCTGGCCACTCTAGTCAAGCGATGTCGTTATCCTGAAGGAAATCATTCACAAAATGTGCATGATGATGGCGCGAATTGTCTTCCATGAAGACGAATGCCTCGCCAATATGCTACCAATATGGTTGCACTATCAGTCGGAGGATGGCATCCACATATTGTACAGGCGTTACGACGCCTTCCATGACAACCAGCGGCGTATGCCACCCCAAAACAGCGGGGAAGCTCCACCTTGCTGCACTCATTGGACAGTGTGTCTAAGGCGTTCAGCCTGAGCGGGTTGCCTCCAAACACGTCTCCGACGATTGTCTGGTTGAAGGAATATGCGTCACTTGTCAGTGAAGAGAATGTGATGCCAATCCTATGTGGTCCATTCAGCAATTTGTTGGGCAGGTCTGTACTGCGCTGCATGGTGTCGTGGTTGCAAAGATGGACCTCACCGTTTACGTCGGGACTGAAGTTGCATATCGTGCAGCCTATTGCACACAATTTGAGTTGTAAAATGATGTCCTGTAGCTGCACAAAAAGCATTATTCAACATGATGGCATTGCCGTCAGGGTTCTTCCGAGTCATAATCCGTAGGTAGCAGTCATCCACTCCAGTAGCCCTTGGGCGGCCTGAGTGAGGCATGTTATCGACAGTTCCTGTCTCTCTGTATCTCCTACCTGTCCGAACAACATTGCTTTCGTTCACTCCAAGATGCCTGGACACTTCCATGTTGTGAGCCCTTCCTGGCACAAAGTAAAAATACGGACGCAATTGAACTGCGGTATTGACCATCTAGGCATGGTTGAACTACAGATAACACAAGCCGTGTACCTCCTTCCTGCTGGAATGACTGGAACTGATCGGCTGTCGGCCCCTGTTTGTCCAATAGGTGCTGGTCATGCATGGTTGTTTACATGTTTGGGCGGGTTTAGTGACATCTCTGAACAGTCAAAGGGACTGTGTCTGTGATACAATATCCAAAGTCAACGTCTCTCTTCAGAAGTTCTGGGTACTGGGGTGATGCAAAACCTTTTTTCGATGTGTGTATATGATCAATTAGCAAAAGTTGAACAAAGGAATGGTAGATGGTGGTGTTACGTTAGTCCATTATGAAACTGAGTACTGTTTCCAACCACCATTGCTTTAACAGTAACAAACAAGAATTTTCAAAAACAGTTGTAATCTGAACAGTACCATCTAGTGGTCATTTGTAAAAACGGTTTCTTTGAACTTAAGTCACCAATTTCTTCCGTCAGCCGTGCCCAGTCAGGGCTTGTTATCAGTACCAAGTGATTTTGTGTTGTGGAGATGTTGAACTGAAATTTCCTTATCCCAGGGGTAAAAGCCAAGCAAAGTCTATGGATGAGGTTTGATTGTTGGAGTTTTGGTTTACTGCCAGATGGGAGCTGTGTTACATTTTGTGAATCAAGAGTGAGTAGTTCATCTGGGACACAAGAGACTTAAGGTCTGGATCTGAATCCTTCTCCGACATGCCATTTCAATCTATAAGAAGTTTTCTCAGCAATGTACACTTCACTCCAGAGTGAAATATATATCTTGTATTAATAATGATGTTGGATGCATATCAGATCGTACTAAAAAAAAAAAAAAGTGATATTCAGCGTTGCATAGAAGAACTGTGACACAGTGGAGAGATTCTCAAGAGACGCTGAGAATTCTGAAGTTGTGTACACTCAAAGAAAGAAATATACCTGCAGTACTGTGAAAAATCTCCTGAAATAATCCTCTGGACTGATAATAGCTGTGACAGAGGCTTATAATCAATATAATTTTTTGAAATATTTATGAATGTAAATGAGCATTAGTGTACAGTTCTATAAAAGAAGTTACCTCTGTGACACAGGTTACTTAGAGTTACACAATACAGTTGTAGATGTAGTTCTGTAACACCAGATGGTGTGGTCAGCACAAAGGGACAAGGTCAGCGACCAGTTTATGTCAAATTAGTGCTGTATTTACTGTGTGTGGTGAGGTTTAGTATCCCCTTTCGATTCAAGACGTGTTCCATTCAGGCATGATACTGCTGCTTCTTCTTTATTTACAAAGTGGTTATATATAAGAAAACGATATGGAATGTGGAGATAGACATGTAAAGTAAGTTTGGAAATGGCAGGTGCAGCTACCAATCATGAGTTAGTGCAGCAGACTCCTAGTTTTCTCATTAAGAAGCCCAGATTGATTTTAACCCCATTTGTAAAAATACACTTTATTTGATATTGCATTAGTTTCCATATTACATACATTGATGGGTCTAGATAGGGGATAGTTTTAGTTGCCCTGTTATTTTGCTGCTCATGTCACCTTACTGGTGAGTTTATTTGATGCAGAACTGTGGTCAATACAGTGAGATTATAATAAAGAAATAGTCCTTAGTTACTCTGATTTAATCAGTGTCCTCTAGAGAGAATAATGTGGAATATGTATGCACTCCTTTGTAAATACAAATCCAGTGTAGCAGATGGAATTATGCTGAGTGTCAAATCGTGTAGGATTTGAAAGAAAATTGTGGTGAAAGCAGGTCCAGAATCACAGTTTCTATCACTGTCAAGGACAGATATTTTATTTCCCTGGAACACTGCGTGATTTGAAGTGGCAAATAATTAACTGTGACCCGGCTTCTCCTTGCCACAATGACGGAAGATGGCAGATATTAGATAATAGGATAATGTGTGATGTTGGCTTCTGTCCAGTTTCTATGGGAAAAGTTACGTATGCTATATAAAGGTGCTCAATATTCAGACCCATTTCTGTGACTATGTGTAGGGGTTCATCTATCTTCTGTAAAGGAAGGCTTTTAGCAAATTAAACTTGATTAAAATTATTATAAGTTAGTAGTATTACAACCAAGATTTTAAATTGAGCAGTTTGAGTAGTTGCAGAATACACAGACCAGGTGTCATTGCAAAATCGTTGAAATCAAAATAATCAAATTTAAATTTGTTAGGAAGCAAAATGAATACAAACTCTCAGCCTTCTAACCCCCCCCCCCCCCCCAACACACACACCTACCTTTCCTTTTCTTCTGCTTATTTTTGTTGTATCATTACTCCTGGTAACTATTTTAATTCATACTTTATTGCAGAATTAAGGCTGTGATGGAAATATATTGCAGTTTCCAGAATGAAACTACATTAGTAAGCAATGCAACAGTTTGCTATTTATTTGGGAACCTGATACCTAGGATTAGCAGTTATGTGTATAATAATTTTACCAAATTGAAACTGCCACTTCAGAACATTGGTTGTTTGAGTTAATGGGTAATTTTGATAACCTATGTGAATATTATTAATGGCATTTGTCTGCTAGTGGTTCCTACTGTTGCATTTAATCCAAATAAATGTTTTACTATGTGGCAGTTGAGCATCACATTTACACCTTTGGAAATGTTTGTCATAACTTCCAGGCACAAGCAAGCTTATGGGAGAGTTCACGGAAATTGGACTTGCTTCGAAAATCTCTGGAACTGCGAAGACAGGAATTGCCACCTGACTCTCCAGCAGCAGCACAACTGAAACATGAACTACAGACAGCACAGGCAGCTTCACCTGTCCCTGTAACTTACACCAGCCTACAACCTCTGCGACCAGGCCCTTCTCCAGGACCTAGCCTGAGTCAGCCAATGTCTCCAGCTTCACCAGCAGCATCATTTTCCTCTCCTCCATCTTTTGGGCGCTGTGCTGCAGTCACTGGAAAACTGGAAGTCAGGTACAATGTTTCTGCAATGTCACAATGCATTTATTGACAAAATGTAATTAACATTTGCTAACTATTATTTGCATATGGTTTCACTGCACATTTTCATGTGGAAACACGTTCATCCAGCGTACAGTATTTCTGCAATCTTTTTTAGTTCTGTTTTGGTTTCTCTGCCAACAAGAGATTCTATTTAATTGTTTTACTGTTCTTCACAAAATACTAATATTGTGTAGCATGACCAATTATCAGATACTACAAAAAATGGGATGACTTGTCTCTAGTTGGTTATATTCTGGGGGTCTTCAGATTCTTCAGCTGAAAAAAAGGACAACTTCATGTTATTGAAAGACAATTAAATCACATTCTTTTGCTTTTGAGCTAGTACTTTTTGCATCCCTAGTGCACCAAACTTAACAGCTAATGGAAGAACTTAGTAGAGGGAGCTTATTAGTATGAAAATCATTTAGAATAATATTAAAGTAACAATACATCATCAATTTAAAAAGAGTTTACAGTGAAATCACTGATAATCTTATATCAAGGGCAGCTGAAGAGGCACAGACAAAGAAAGAAACACAATGGCAAGGAGAATATGGAGTACTTGTGGTAAACTAAACAGTTTTCAAAACTAGTTGTCTGATGTGCCTGAAACAGAAAGTTTATAATAAGTCTGTCTTACCATTCCAGCTTACATAAGTGATATATGAACTTTCAATGCAAAAGCCATTCAAAAGCTGAGTGATGAAGAGATTTAGTTTGGGAATTAGTAGGACAGATGGGGAACAAAAACATGGTGAGAGAGCTACAATTGAAGACTTTGAAGAGCGCCCCCCCCCCCCTCCAGAATATAGCCTACCAGAGACAAATCCTCAAATTTATAGAGTAGTTATTAGAATAATATCTAAAAGTTAGTCAATATTTGTTACATGGGTTCTTTCCTGTTTTTCAAATGGTGGGTGCATGACATGCAACGTAAGTGATAGGTAATAAAAGTGGTGTGTTTGATGACAGGCTTTTATATCTGCAGCTATTTGGAGTCTTCTGTGTGTTGTATCAGCTATTTTAGAAATTTTTGTTTACTATGAAAGTGACAACTCCTGTAATGTGGCTGTTAAGATATAATGAGTCACACATAAATTTAAAGGCAGATGTTTGATGTCAGTGTAGTTCCTTGTGATTTACTTGCACTTTTGTATTATTGAATTTAGGTCTAATTTGTATTTGTTTTCTTTATTTGAAGGTTAATGGGTTGTCAAGACTTGCTAGAAGAGGTTCCGGGACGTTCTCGTCGAGACAAAGATTCCATCTCTGGCCCTGCTGACTTACGTTCCTTCGTAAAAGGGGTTACAGGACGCAGTTCTAGCAAGTCCTATAGTGTGAAAGATGAAACAAGTAGTAAGTTTATGCATACACACACACACACACACACACACACACACACACACACACACACACACAATATACTGTAATAATTACAATTACATGGAATATTTTCATTAAAAGTAGTGGAATATTGAATTTTAGTACAGTGACACTCCCCCCCCACACACACACACACACCTGTGCCAACTGGACACACACACAAATACTGGGATTGCATTTCAGTAGATGGATAGAGGGGGGGGAGAGGCAGGAAGCAGGCAGAGTGGTTGGGTGTGGATGAGCTACCTGCTTGGAGGGAGACAGTAGGTTTGCTGCCTAAGAATGCAGGAAGGAGGGTTGGCAGGTGTATGGGTTAGGCATGTGATGCAGGGGCATTGAAACATGATGAAGGTGACATGGAGATTTTGATTGGGAAAGGATGATAGGATGGAAAGAGGGAAAACTGTTGGATGGAAGATGTGAGAACAGTGGATTAACAGAGATTCAGACCAGGACGGTTACGAGGGTAAAGGAAGTGTTGCAGGGATAAGTCCCATCTAGCCCAGAAAGGTAGTGATCGAGGAAAGGATCCAAATGTCCCAGGTTGCAAAGCAACCATTGAAATTGAGCATTTTGTGCCACTAGATGGCGAGCTTTGTTCTAAGCTGAAGTTTGGCTTTGGCCATTCCTTCTGGTGCACATCTAGTGGGTTGTCATACCCACAAAAAACAGGTGTCGTATCCTTGTGGAAAGGGGTGGGGAGTGGTTCCAGGATGTTGAGTTCCACCTCTCTGATGGCTCCAAACAAGTCTCTGACCATATTAAAACACACCAAACACCAACAATACGTGCATTTTGACAGCTATTACCTGTTCCGCACCAAAAAATCGCTTCCATACAGACTGGCCACCTATGGACAACATGTTTGCAGTGATGAGAACTCTGTTGGCCGTTATGCTGAAGATCTCATGAGGACTCTCACAGACAGCCACTATTTTCCAAGTCTAATCCACAAACAGATTTTCTGTTTCATATCTTCACTCATCCCTAATCCTCCCTCCACACCCAGCAACAAGCTACAAATGATCACCCCCCTTGTCACCCCTGGCCTGGAACAATTGCGAAATATCATTCACCAAGGCTTTGATTATTTATCATCAATCATCATGCCCAAGAATCACAGACATCCTACCCAAGATTATAACTATCCGTCCTAAAGTGGTATTCCACCACCCATGCAACCTACACAATATCCTGGATGCATCCATATGCGACTGCCACTTCCAACTCATTGCTACAGGGATCCAGTCCCTGTAGAAGACCCAGTTGCAAGACCTGTCCATTCCACCCACCCAGAACTGTCTATTCCAGTCCTTTCACACACCTGTCCCATCCTGTCACATGCATGGTCACCTATGAGAGTAGTCACGTCATATACCAACTCTGCGATAATCACTGCAAAGCTTTTTATGTTGGTATGACAACGAACTGGCTGTCAACCAGAGTGAAATGCCAGTGCCGAACGTTGGCCAGGAACAGAATTTATAACGTAGTGGCGCAACATGCAGCTGAGCCAACATGTATGATTTCAGTGGCTCTCTCCCTCTAAAAAGCCCCTCCTGACACAACGCCCACCTCATCCTAGTCCACCTACTGAAATGCAATCCTGTCATTGTGTGTCCAGCCTGGATAATGTACGGAAAAGGTGTGTGTGTGTGTGTGTGTGTGTGTGTGTGTGTGTGTGTGTGTGTGTGTGTTTTCTTACTCCTATCAGAATTCACATCTCTCCTTTTTCTGCCCTATGTGTAATGATAACTTATGCATGATCCACAGAGCTATCCATTGTTCTTAGCACTATTTCTTCCATATTTTTCACACCATAAACTCATACTTTGTTATCCAGTTCCCTTTACAGCCATCGGACATTATCCTGATCCATTTCCTGCAACCTTTCACGTTTTCCTTACACCATTTCAACCCAAATTAATCCCTACTCCATCAGTTCGAAGACCTTTCCTTTCCTTAGCTAAAACCCAGTCCCACGTCCTGTTCCTTAAGTACTGTCTAACTGTGAAGTCCTCCCCCCCTCCCCCCCCCCCCCCAACAGTAAAAAAAATTAATAATAATAATCCATTTTCTGGATACCACTTCTCCTTTCACGACGACCTTCATCTTTTCAGATTCTGCCAGTCCCTATCCCTCAGAAACCTCGTACTGCAGAAATTAGAGTGTATATGACCCAGGAGATCTGGGATAAACCCTAGAATTTTTTCATCTGGGAGAAAACCGTGAAAAACCCAGGAATTTTTTAGAATTCTAGGAATTTTTCATTGTTTTAATTTTCTGTTAAAATTTGTAATTTTGACTGGTAAGAACCAATACTCTAACAAAGGATATTACTGATTCCCACTACTGCAGAATAATACTTCAAGAATAAAACATAAACGAGAGAAAAAACAAAAATAACTTAAATTGCAAAGGAAATGTGCCATATACAATGACGACACACAGTGCTCATGCAAATGTCTGCCAACAGCAAAATGTGTCTAAGGCTTTAGAAAGACTACACAATGCTTCATAACAATGAATTGCCTCCAGTGAGCGTGAAGTCACAACTATTTACATAAGATTCGTTTTAGCAGTTATGAGCGAGCTCTTGCGCATGTGCAGTTGAGTCACGTTTGAGTAGTAGATTCTTCCGCTTCTGGCTACAGGAATGTGGCTGCCGTCTGTGCAAGCAGTGACAACAAGCCGCTAAATGCTACTGGGAAAAGGGGGCACCAAATTCATATTCTTGAGGGGGGGGGGGGGGGGGGAACTTTGTTTCACGAAGCGCCTAGCATCCAGTGCATATTGGTCTGTCGATTATTCATATGATTTTGAAACACATCTCTGATGGTTTTTGAACATTCTTGAACACATTTTAAGTTGATTTACGAGTGAATCATAAGTTGATTTTTGAATGCGTGCATAGTGTACTTGATGTCTCTGTCAGGAGAATCTTTATCGCATCTAGAAATAAACTTTCCGCAGACAAAAGGGGATGGGGCTATACGAGCTGAGCGGAGTAAAGCCAATTGCTGTCTGATTATGTGGTTGATTGGGTTTGCAAATGATCAGCATTGTTGTAATTACTAGCGAAATCCATAGATTCAGACTACCCGAAAGGAAATAAACGATTAACAGGAATAACAGGTGAGAAAGATTACGTATAATCTTCTCGGTGTACCCAAGCAAATGAAATTTTGACAGAAAATTTTTGGCCAGATCGCTACACTAATAAGGATCAGTTGTACAGTCCCCGGCTAGCAGCTACTTAAGTTGTATTCTGGAAGTAATGTAGAAAATGTGTTGTATGAACATGTAACAACGCCTAACCGGAGAATAATCGTGAGATAACTAAATCTGTGGTTCTGGCAGGGTTATGAAGTTGATCGGTGAAAAATTTTGACAATGGCAGGAACAGCTACAGAATTGGTGATAACAAGATTGTTTGTTAGAACGAGGAAGGAGAAGAAATGGGGACATCACACGAATTATGGAAGAATAAGACAATTCAAAATTTATATCAAAATTTCGTAATACTACTTTTCGATCTCATGCTTGAGAAACTGGTGCATATGAACGAAATGTGAAACTATTTCCTAACATAAAGCTTTTTGCTTGTAGTAGGCCTAATAAGCACATTTGATGTTGGTACTTCGTGAATTACATTCTGTCGTGTTATAAAAATGACCATTTGTGCGAAAAAGAGTCTAATTTATTTGGTGTGTGTTATAAAATTACTGCAATATTAGAAAGGCCTATTTTGTTTTATCTAGCAGATAGTGACAAAATAGATGTAATCAGACCGAGAAACCACACCAGTCTTGGGTATTATTTGTACAGGGTGGTGCAGATGGATCGGGTGGTTTTAAAATACTTGTCAAACTGTCAATTGTAAAGGTATTGGATTGAAATAAAGTGCAAAACGTGTAGTTACAATGGAAGTTTATTAACAAAAAAATAGTAATGTTAGTTTTTAAAAATTACATCCATCAAATGCCCTCCTTCTCGAGCGACGCATTCTTGGAGTCGGTCCTTAACGTTCCGCATTGCCCGCTCAAGCACATCACCAGGAATTGATGTGATTTCGGTGTGAATTGCTGCCTTCAACTCCTGAATGGTCCGGGGTTTGTTCATGTAGACCCTTGCTTTTAAATAGCCCCATAAGAAAAAGTCACATACCGTGAGGTCCAGCGAGCGAGGGGGCCAATGGACATCTCCATTACGGGAAATCAAACGGCCAGGGAACAGAGCGCGTACAGCTTGCATTGATATCCTAGCGGTATGTGCAGTTGCCCCGTCTTGTTGGAACCACATATTGCCCATGTCGTAATTGTTCTCTTCAAGTTGTGGGAGAAGAAAATCTTCAATCATGTTCACATAACGCTGCGAATTAACAGTAACCGCCTGCTCCCTTTCATTTTCAAAAAAGTAAGGACCAATTATCCCTACCTTAGAAACCCCACACCAAACCGTCACTTTGTCACTATGGAGAGGCCGTTGGTGTAGATCTCTTGGGTTAGTGTCGGCCCAGTAACGGCAATTTTGCTTGTTTACGTATCCGTTAATGTGAAAGTGAGCCTCGTCAGACATCATGATAATCAGGTTTACATCTTCCAATAACTCCAACATCTGTTGGCTAAACTGAAGCCTTTGAAGATGGTCTGTTGGGAGAATCTTCTGTACCAACAGGATTTTATAGGGGTGGAATTTCAGTTCTTCGTTAAGAATCCTTTGAAGGCTCCGACGTGACATTCCAAGAGCTTGAGCACGACGTCTCGTTGATCGACGTGGGCTCGCAGTGACATCGCGTCTCACACGCTCCACGTTCTCAGGCGTTGTTATTGTTGGCGGTCTAGGCGTCCATTTTGGAGCACATGAACCAGTAGTGCGGAAATTATGCACCCAACTCAATATCGTATCTCGCTTAGGAACACTACCGCGAGGTGGGATGTTGAAACGCCGGCGAAAGGCACGCGTCACAGCAACAATTGACTCGTTATTGCGTATGAACTCTTCCACTGCGAAAACACGATGCTCAACGGACCACGTAGCCATCGCGACTGACTGCCAGCCTGCAACTGAAACTTCCCGTCCCCCCCCACCACAGGACGAAGTCGCCGAACACCTGGCTCCCCCCCACCAGACGTACAGTCCACTTCAAAACCACCCGATCCATCTGCGCCACCCTGTATTAACAGGTTTTCCAATATTAGATAACGACATTTTGATTTTTCATGTAGTAAAATGTTTGCCGAATTCTGATGAGGTAATAGATTCTTTCGCAGAAAGGAAAGCACCCACAGTAAAGCTGTAGCAAGATTAGAGAGAAAAAAATGTTAGAAGCTAAGGATTGAAGAAATGTGTACTTACTTGCTTGTCTCTCTATTGGTTTTATGTATCCTACATTTAATTTTACATCACACAAAACAGCAAATTATTAACTAATAGGCAATAAAGAGTACAAATTTTCTGAAGAGTTCTTGTTCTCCCGATGACACATCATCCTATCCGCAATTAACTGAGATATTATTTTTTAAGGAGGGGCAGGCTGTCAAACCGGCTGACTGGGAGCAGAAGAGGCACCACAGGACATTTCAATTTCTACTGTCCTGAATATAGTTTGATGCCATCCATTACAAAATATACACGTTTCAATTCCACAGTGAACATATTTTTGAAAATTCGATTTTTTTTTTTAGTGTTGACTCGGTTAGCAAATATCGTAGATCCGGGGCTGATGCGCAGAGCAGTCTGAGTTATAGTGGGGAGTCTCCACGTGACCCGTGTTTACATTTAGTGATTTTGCTGTTTACCCTTCGTTTACTCTCACATCAAATGAAAACAAAACAGATATCTGTGACCGGGAGCTATCAAGTGAATTAAAATACATTCACATAATTACGAAAGGCTAAAATATATTTTTAGTTTCAGATTTTTTTTATTTCCACCTTTCTGACAGTCAAACATTTATCACCTTGCAGAACAATGAAGTTATTTTTGTCTGTTTGCTAAAGAAATTTGACTTCCATTAATTTTTTCCTCAGAGGGAGTCAATGTATTTGAAACAAAATGTTTAATTCCTCAGCACTGGCTAGTTTCAACTGTTCGCTGCATTTAAAGTGCATGTTTTCATCTTCTAGCACGTATGGCATTATGCCATAACAGAGAACCAAACATGATATAATACAGTACTGATGCTCCAAGAAAATTAACATCCCGAAAACCACACTGAAAAGATTAACAACAGGTGAAGGTCTACTTCATTGGGAATCTGGATGTACAAACGTGCACTTTAAATGTGCATGTTTTAGTATGGTTCGTGAAATTCCGATGTTCTTGGAGTATCCTCTGATGTCTTGTTTCTTTTATGACATAATGTATGATCGTTCAGTGTTTTACACACACATACGTACATACAGGATTCCTACGTCTTGGTAGCTGTGCAAGCGTGGTGTAGCTTGTTATCTGCGCTCTCTGGCAACTGCAGAAACGAACTTATTTCTAACAGGCACGGGAAAATATTGCAAATGGTGGTTTGAAAAGCGTTTCTTTCAAAATAAATGTCCTTTTACATAAGTTGAACTATATGCGAGAGTGTTCCATGGATTTCTTAAATCACAGAGAGTTTGACTCTCATTTAAAAGTCAACTCTTTGATGACGAGCCATTTAGAAGAATTTCGAACCCTGAAGATCAGACATTTATGTCATTATTAAAAATTATACTGGTACATTTGTGTGATATATCTTAAAGTGTTCTAAGAACTACTGATGGCCTTGGGAGAGCCAGTCATGACAAAACTCTACCATCTGGTGAGCAAGATGTATGAGACAGGCGAAATACCCACAGACTTCAAGAAGAATATAATAATTCCAATACCAAAGAAAGCAGGTGTTGACAGATGTGAAAATTACCGAACTATCAGTTTAATAAGTCACAGCTGCAAAATACTAACGCGAATTCTTTACAGACGAATGGAAAAACTGGTAGAAGCGGACCTCGGGGAAGATCAGTTTGGATTCTGTAGAAATGTTGGAACACGTGAGGCAATACTAACCTTATGACGTAACCTCCCTGTACACCATCATCTCTTATATCCATGTCCTTGCCACTATTGCACAAGTCCTTCAGATTTCAAACCCCACTACCTCATTCATCATACACCTTACTAAGTATATCCTGGCACACACCTACTTCTCCTTTGAGGAGAAAACATGTAAACAAACCTGCAGCACAGCCATGGACACCCGTATTGCACCCTCCTATGTCGACCTTTGTATAGCCTCCCAAATCACCAAACCTGTTGTCTGGTTCAGTTTCATTGATAATGTCTTTATGATCTGGCCTCTGGAACAAGACACTCAATCCTCATTCCTCAACAACAACACCAACACCATCCCTCCAGTCTGCTTCATCTGATCCTCCCCAGCCCAACATGCCACCTTCCTGGATGTTGCTTTCTACCCCTCTGATGGTTCTATCCACACCACTGTCCACATTAAATCTACTAACCACTAACATTAACTGTATTACGACAACTGTCATCCCATCCATTCGAAAAAATCACTCCCATACAGCCTGGCCATCTGTGCATGGTATATCGTCAGTGACAAGAACTCTCTTGCCCAGTATGCTGAAGGTTTCATCAGGTCCTTCACAGACAGACCTACCAACCCCCTCCCCCTGCCTGCCACTCCACCTCATCACCAAACCTAGTTTGTAAACACATTTATCAAGTCATATTCTCACACACCCCTAATTCTCCCACCAGTCTCAAGGTTCCAACTACAAAGGACTGCCCCCGTCGTCAGCCAGTGTCACCTAGATTTGAACAGCAGAACCATACCCTTTGCCAGGGCTTTGATTATCAATCATTATACTGGAAATGAGGGACAGACTGCCCAAGATCCCTCCTAAAGTGCCATTCCGTTGCCTGCCCAATCTAAATGACATCCTGGTCATCCCTATGCAATCCCTGTTCCTGTGCCATGTCATATACCAGCTCTGCTGTAATAGCTGCACAGTTGTTTATGTTGGTATGACAACCAATCAGTTGTCCATCAGAAAGAATGGCCACAACCAAACTGTGTCTAAGAACAGATGCCTAGCCTGCCCATCTGCCACCTGTCACTTCTTCATTCGTAGCCCGGAAACCTGCTGCCTCCATCCAATCTTTTAGCTACCCATCCCAACTCCTATTCTCACCTCCCCTATCCACCCCTCTCAACCGAATCCCCACCCGTTCCTAGTCCACCTGCTGAAATTCAGTCCCAACAAGGTGTGTGCACGTGCACTGCAGCTTGACAAAGGATTTATTCCAAAAGCTTGCAAAAGTTATCTCTCTTTTGTGTGTGTTTGTTGGCATCTCAAAGCTTCTGCTATTTGGTGACTGGTTTCCGTTCCTCCTAAGTTATTTGCATTGCAC
This sequence comes from Schistocerca nitens, assembly GCF_023898315.1. Lineage (NCBI taxonomy): Eukaryota > Metazoa > Arthropoda > Insecta > Orthoptera > Acrididae > Schistocerca > Schistocerca nitens. The sequence continues at coordinate 382,674,137 of NC_064618.1, read as the reverse complement.
CAGAACTTTCCTACTTGTTTATAATCATAGTACAAGACAACTGCTTTTTGTTTGGTTTTAATTTGTTTGCAATTATCTTGTTGTTGATACGGCACTGTCTCTTCCCTCAGAAAGAAAGATTGAAAGTAATTTGTGTTACCGCTATTTCATTTTGTTTTGGTCTTGTGAGGATCACATTAATTTGATAAGCTACATTCCTTCTAGTCTTTATTCTTGTCCAATATTCCATCATTCTCATACATGGCAAATATCTTTGCTCTTACTGTCCAAGAGGTTTTTATCCTTGGTCTAATTCTGTTCTGAAAACCTATGACAGCCAGAATTTTTTGTCACCCTGTCTCTCTTTTCCTTTATTCTTATTTATTCCAAATCATTGTGTACCACTTGTATACATCGTAGGTCCATTTGAGTAACAACACCATGCACAGTAATGTGTAAAATTATTATTAATAATAATTTTGGAAAGAAACTTCAGATATTGATGATTCTGTGCTTGGTGACAGTGTTGACTGTTGAGAACATTATAGGAACATGAAAAGTGATGTCTAGCTTATTGGAGGAGCATTTGACATCACAACAAATAGTTTATTGCTCATAAGGAAATATTTTAAGAAGTATAGTATGTGAAGATTGAACAGTCTTCTTTACATGATAACATTTTAAGGTAGTGATATGATTTATTAATAATGATTTGGTTGGTTGTCTTTTTTTTAATTGATCCTGTCATATTTTGACTTCAATAAGAAGAAATAAATAGCGTTTTGTGTAAAAAAAAAAAATATGTCAAGTCACGGACATGGAAAAACATCAGGAAGAGCTTCCAACCTGAGCAAGATGATTTAATAATGCTATTATGGAAAATGTGTTTGAAACAGGCATATTGCATTGAAAAAGTTTCACCACTGGTTGTGTTAGAAATAATGTGGAGCTGATGAGTCTTTGCATATGAACCTGTAAATAATTTGGCACTTCAAAAGTGCCCAACACACACAAGAAACACTGCAAAATATTAAAGACTGTAATACGAACGTCAAAGCAAATATATTACAAGGAAAAGATAGTCATATCAGATAACAAAATAAAGACAATATGGGATATAGTGAAGGAGGAGACTGGTAGAACCAGACATGAAGAGGAACAAATAGCATTAAGAGTAAATGATACATTGGTGACATGTGTGTATAGTGTGGCAGAACTTTTTAACAAACATTTTATAACTGTTACTGAAAAGATGGGGTTGTCAGGTTTGGTAGATGCTGCTATGGAATACCTCAGACCAGACATTTCAAGTAACTTCCATAATATGAATTTGACCCTCACTACCCCAACAGAAATAATGTCCATCATAAAATCTTTAAAATCAAAAACATCTAGTGGGTATAATGAAATACCAACAAAGTTAATTAAAGAATGTGATTCTGAGCTAAGTAATATATTAAGCTATCTGTGTAACCAGTTGTTCATCAGTGGAATATTTCCTGAGTGGTTGAAATATGCTGAAGTTAAGCCACTGTTTAAGAAGGGAGATAAAGAAATAGCATCAAATTTCCGTCCAATTTCACTGTTGCCAGCATTCTCAAAAATTTTAGAAAAAGTAATGTACAGTCGGCTTTATAAACATCTTATCTCAAATAACATACTGTCAAAGTCACAGTTTGGATTTCTAAAAGGTTCTGATATTGAGAAGGCTATCTACACTTACAGTGAAAATGTGCTTAATTCATTAGACAAAAAATTGCAGGCAACTGGTATATTTTGTGATCTGTCGAAGGCATTTGACTGTGTAAATCACAATATCCTCTTAAGTAAATTAGAATATTATAGTGTAATAGGAAATGCTGCAAAATGGTTCAAATCTTAATATCTCTGGCAGGAAACAGAGGGTGTTATTAGGAAAGACACATGTATCAAGCTATCACAGACGACAAGTTCGTTTTGTTTGCCGATTATACAAACATTGCAATAAATAGCAAAACAAGTTTTAGTCTTAGAAAGATAAGCTAATAAAATATTTGTGGACATTAATCACTGGTTCCTAGCCAATCCTTTGTCACTTAACTTTGAAAAAACACGCTACATGCAGTTCAGAACTTGTAAGGGGTGTCCTACGAGTATATGTGTAACATACAATGACAAGAAAATAGAAGAAGTGGACAGTGTTAAATTCTTGGGATTACAGCTAGATAATAAATTCAACTGGGAGGAGTACATCACAGAACTGCTGAAGCGTCTTAACAAATCTCTGTTTGCAATGCAAATTTTGTCAGACGTACGGGATATAAAAATGAAAAAGCTGGCATACTATGCTTAATTTCATTCCATGTCATACGGATGTAGGCTGCAGTAGGTACTGGAAGATGAAGAAGCTTGCACTGGATAGAGTAGCATGGAGAGCTGCACCAAACCAGTCTCAGGACTGAAGACCACAACAACAACAACAACAACATATGGGATTATTTTTTTGGGGTAATTCATCAAGCCAAGCTAAAGTTTTCCGGGCACAAAAACGTGCAGTAAGAGTTATATGTGGTGTGAACTCGAGAACATCATGCAGAAGCCTGTTTAGGGAACTAGGGATACTAACTACTGCTTCCCAATATATTTATTCCTTAATAAAATTTGTCATTAAAAATATATCACTTTTTGAAACCAACAGCTCAATTCATGGAATCAATACTAGAAATAAGAATAATCTACACAAGGATTTAAAGTCACTTAGTCTTGTACAAAAAGGTGTGCATTATTCAGGAACACACATCTTCAATAACTTGCCAGCAGCCATAAAAAGCTTAACAACCAATGAAATTCACTTTAAGAGAAGCCTAAAGGATTTATTCGTGGCCAACTCCTTCTACTCCATTGATGAATTCCTCAGTAAAACCAACTGATTTTTGTGTGTATGTGTCTATATTCATATCATCAATTTGAACCCAACAATTACGTTTGTTATTGTCACTGTTGCATTTCGAAATCTTTTCTGTCATCTTACTTTCTCTTTCTGTTTTGCAAGTAGTTTCACTTTGTATTCACCTTCTCCTTTTTACCGTAATCTACCATACAATTTTATCCTGCCTATATATACTCAATAATACGTAACCCACTTCCAAACCATAACCACAATTTTTTTTTTTTCCGCATTCAACACTACCGCTGCTATAAAATCTACCATTTCCAGTTCACAGACAGTTCCCTTCACCTATTAAACAACCATTTCGGCTAGTTCTAACAACTTTCGCTTTATTTCCATTTCCGTTTTTCCCACACCACTGATCATTTTTTGACGCTTCCCACAGGTTTTTATGTCATTATTTCTTCGTCAGACAATTGTGAGCCTCATTTTCATGATCTGCCACCACAAAACCACGCCTTTTAATACATTACACGCAGTTTTTTCGAAATTTTCCCAAATTTCTCCACCCTTTAACGTGTTTTGGCGACAACACAACCACCTAACCTTTTTGCACATTGTTGGTTACCAACCCAAATTCACCACAGGATCAACATAGCTCATCTTTAACCAACACTTTTTCGACTTTTTTCACACCAGATCTCCAGTTGCTTTCTAGTTCACCTTTATCTCTCCCCATATATTTTTATTTTTATTTTCATTTCAGCCTCATGTTACACTTTCCACCTTCTAATACCGTGTCACCCTCACAACATCCCCACAATGACCCCATTAAGTTTTATTTACATTCCCTCCGCAAACATGCTTTCGCCCTAGCCAGATTATGCTCCCATATTTTATTTTCTCAGGCTTGTCTAACATTTGGCATTACCCCCATTCCAAACTGAACAATCCATTGCCCTCACCCACCTAATCCTTCACCTCCACATCAACTCAGCCAATGAACACACCCGTCAACTCCTATCCTTAATAAAAGTCCTCAATCTTTCCCCTCCCACATCCACACTGGCTGTTCAGAGCATCCTCCTACAGGCCAACCGCAAATTAGAACAGCATGCCACCCTCCACCTCAAAAAACTATCCAATCTCCTGGTTTCCCACCTCCGGAAAGGCAAATCGCTCACCGTTCAGAACCTTTCCAACAAACCTCAACCTCCTCTCATTCCACACAGACCCAGTCTCTCCCATCTACTCAGTCTCCCACTTCCAGCTCCACTCCCCCCGAAACCTCAAAATTCTAGTCAACACAATCTGGAACCACAACACCCCAATTCAGTAGTTAACCTTTCCTCCAAACCTCTCTCCCAATCCGAAACCTCTGTCCTATCCAAAGGCCTGACCTTCAGCCCTACTCCCAGATTCAACCAAACAGCCCTCGTCAAAGATTTACTGTCCTACACTCTTACTCTCTGCTGGAAATATCACTTTGCCACAAAGAAAAATAATCCTAATCCTGCTCCTAATGATCCAACTCCCCAAGACACTATCCTAATTGAACCCTGCCTGGAACAGTTCCGTCCTCTGTCACAGCAGGACCCACCTCCTCTTCCTCAAAATCACCCTCTCCAAACCTTCCAGGAATTTCTCACTTCCAGCCTTGCCTCTCAATCCTGAGGGACTGCGTCAGCTTTCAGACAACACCACATACAAAGTTTGCCAAGGTAATCCCATTCCTGATGTCCAGGTGGAGCTTGAAGGAATCCTCAGAACCTTAGACCTCCTACAAAACCTTTCACCTGACTCCATCAACCTCCTGACCCCACCGACACCCCGCACCCCTACCTTCTTCCTAAAATTCACAAACCCAATCATCCCGGCCGCCCCATTGTAGCTGGTTACCAAGCCCCCACAGAACGTATCTCTGGCTACGTAGATCAACACCTTCAACCCATTACATGCAGTCTCCCATCCTTCATCAAAGACACCAACCACGTTCTCGAATGCCTGGAATCCTTACCCAATCTGTTACCCCCGGAAACCATCCTTGTAACCATCGATGCCACTTCCTTATACACTAATATTCCGCTTGTCCAGAGCCTCGCTGTGATGGAGCACTTCCTTTCACGCCAATCACCTGCCACCCTACCCTCTTTCCTCATTAGCTGTCTCACAACTTCTTTACTTTTGAAGGCCAGACATACCAACAATTAAAGGGAACAGCCATGGGTACCTGGATGGCCCCCTCGTACGCCAACCTATTTATGGGTCGCTTAGAGGAAGCCTTCTTGGTTACCCAGGCCTGCCAACCCAAAGTTTGGTACAGATTTATTGATGACATCTTCATGATCTGGACTCACAGTGAAGAAGAACTCCAGAATTTCCTCTCCAACCTCAACTCCTTTGGTTCCATCAGATTCACCTGGTCCTATTCCAAATCCCACGCCACTTTCCTTGACGTCGACCTCCATCTGTCCAATGGCCAGCTTCACACGTCCGTCCACATCAAACCAACCAACAAGGAGCAGTACCTCCATTATGACAGCTGCCACCCATTCCACATCAAACAGTCCCTTCCCTACAGCCTAGGTCTTCGTGGCAAACGAATCCGCTCCAGTCCGGAATCCCTGAACCATTACACCAACAACCTGAAAACAGCTTTCGCATCCCGCAACTATCCTCCCGACCTGGTACAGAAGCAAATTACCAGAGCCACTTCCTCATCCCCTCAAACCCAGAACCTCCCACAGAAGAACCACAAAACTGCCCTACTTGTGACAGGATACTTTCCAGGACTGGATCAGACTCTGAATGTGGCTCTCCAGCAGGGATACGACCATCTCAGATCCTGCCCTGAAATGAGATCCATCCTTCATGAAATCCTCCCCACTCCACCAACAGTGTCTTTCCGCCATCCACCTAACCTTCGTATCATCTTGGTTCATCCCTATGAAATCCCCAAACCACCTTTCCTACCCTCTGGCTCCTACCCTTGTAACCGCCCCCGGTGTAAAACCTGTCCCATGCACCCTCCCACCACCACCTACTTCAGTCCTGTAACCCGGAAGGCGTACACGATCGAAGGCAGACCCACGTGTGAAAGCACCCACGTGATTTACCAACTGACCTGCCTACACTCTGAAGCTTTCTATGTGGGAATGACCAGCAACAAACAGGCCATTCGCATGAATGGACACAGGCAGACACTGTTTGTTGGTAATAAGGATCACCCTGTGGCTAAACATGCCTTGGTGCACGGCCAGCACATCTTGGCACAGTGTTATACCGTCTGGGTTATCTGGATACTTCCCGCTAACACCACCCTGCCAGAACTCTGGAGATAGGAACTTGCCCTTCAGTATATCCTCTCTTCCCGTTACGCACCAGGCCTCAACCTCCGCTAATTTCAAGTTGCCGCCGCTTATACCTCACCTGTCATTCGACAACATCTTTGCCTCTGTACTTCTGCCTCGACTGACATCTCTGCCCAAACTCTTTGCCTTTACAAATGTCTGCTTGTGTCTGTATATGTGCGGATGGATATGTGTGTGTGTGCACGCGTGTATACCTGTCCTTTTATCCCCCTAAGGTAAGTCTTTCCGCTCTCGGGATTGGAATGACTCCCTACCCTCTCCCTTAAAACCCACATCCTTTCGTCTTTCCCTCTCCTTCCCTGTTTCCTGACGAAGCAACTGTTGGTTGCGAAAGCTTGAATTTTGTGTGTGTGTTTGTGTTTGTTTGTGTGTCTATCAACATGCCAACGCTTTCGTTTGGTAAGTTACATCATCTTTGTTTTTATAACTTCTGCACCATTTCAGTGCAGTAATGTGTTCATTGTAAATAAGTATTATAGTAGTTGTATTACATGTTTATTACCTTATAAATAAATAAATAAACTTTTTAATTTTAAATTCAGTGCATTAGTATTTGTAAAATGACTATTTCATATAGTGTTCATTAAAAAATGATGATCATTCCAATTGGGACCTGTGGAATGGTACATTAGCTTATTTGTTTCAGTTGTAAATATTTGTCATGTATTGTTGTTTTTCTGACATGTTCCACATTCTGGAGGACCTCCTCACTACGGATCAATTGGAATGAAAGTAAATCTAATCTAATCTAATCTAATCATACAAGTTTGATCTAATTTTTAAGCATTTCATACAAATTTCTGTGCTAGTGTACTGTGTTATGTCCTAACCGCTCAGTGAAATAATATTACCCGATAAATAATATTACATCACGTTTCAGATGAAATCATGGCAGTCATTAAACTGGATAATCAAACAGTTGCTCAAACCAATTGGCGGCCTTGTTCACAACAAGCATGGGATCAGAGGTATGTTAAGTATTTTAAAATAAAAGGAAATAAGTGGGATGTTATATCTGTGTTATATCTTTCAACTTAACTAAAAAACGCAAAATGCCATGCCTGTCCTAACAATTGCGCTCAGTTGATATTGTCAAATATGTTACTTCTTGCTTTACCATTCCCTGATTCTAAACTTGTGTGATAATGTAAGTTGCCTTATTGCAAGCTGAGTTGACAAAAAATTGTATGTTTTTAGTTACACCTATGTTAAAACATCACAGTTGTATGTAATTGTTTTATTGATCATTATTGCAAGTTGTCTGTTACATTGTTGAAGTATCAGTAGATACATGCTATAGAATATCTTTCACTCGCTTCTTTTTTTCTACTTTGGTGACTATTTTCAACAAGCTTATGAAAAACTGTGCAAAATAATTCAGTAAATTAAAAAAAAAAACACATGTATATTTGACAAACTTTTACTGCAGTGTAAAAAAATAGTTCGATATTTAAAGTCCCCCCCCCCCAATGACCCATGGACCTTGCTGTTGGTGGGGAGGCTCGCATGCCTCAGCTAAACAGTTAGCTGTACCACAACTGAGTGGTATCTGTTGAGAGGCTGGACAAATGTGTGGTTCCTGAAGAGGGGCAGCAGCCTTTTCAGTAGTTGCAGAGGCAACAGTCTGGGGGGGGGGGGGTTTGACTGATGTGGCCTTGTAACATCAACCAAAACGGCCTTGCTGTACTGGTACTGTGAACGGCTGAAAGCAAGGGGAAACTACAGCCGTAATTTTTCCCGAGGGCATACAGCTTTACTGTATGGTTAAAAGATGATGGCATCCTCTTGGGTAAAATATTCCAGAGTTAAAATAGTCTCCCATTCGGATCTCCGTGTGGGGACTACTCAGGAGGGTTTTGTTATCAGGAGAAACAAAATTGGCATTCTAAGGATTGGAGTGTGGAATGTTGGATCCTTTAATGGTGCAGGTAGGTTAAAAAATTTAAAAAGGTAAATGTATATGTTAAAGTTAGATGTAGAGGGAATTTGTGATGTTTTGTGGCAGGAGGAACAAGACTTCTGGTTAGGTGAATGCAGGGTTATACATACAAAATCAAATAACAGTAAATGCAGGAGTAGATTTAATAATGAATAAAAAAAATTGGGATGCAGTAACCTACCGTGAACAGCATATTGAGTGCAGTATTATAGCAAAGATAGACATGGAGCCCACACCCACCACAGCAATAAACCAACTAGCTTTGCAGATGTTGAAGAAATTGAAGAAATGTATGATGCGATAAAAGAAATTATAAATGGAATTTGATAGTAGGAAAAGGAAGAGAAGGAAAAATAGTAGTTAAATATGTACTGGGGGTAAGGAATGAAAGAGGATGCTGCCTGGTAGAATTTTGCACAGAGCATAACTTTATCATGGCTAACACTTGGTTTAAGAATGATCAAAGAAGATTGTATTTATGGAGGTGGCCTGGAGACACTGGAAATTTTCAGATAGATTATATAACTGTAAGACATTTCCAGGGCCAGATACGGACTCTGGCCATAATTTATTAGTTATGAACTGTAGATTAAAACTAAAGAAACTGCAAAAAGGTAGTCATTTAAGGAGGTGGGACCTGGATAAACTGAAAGAACCAGAGGTTGTAGAGAGTTTCAGGGAGAACATTGGGGAATGGTTGACAAGAACAGGGGAAAGAAATACAGTAGAAGAAGAATGGATAGCTTTGAGAGATGAAGTAGTGAAGTCAGCAGAGGATGAAGTAGGTACGAAGGTGAGGGCTAGTAGAAATCCGTGGGTAACAGAAGGGAGATCGAATTTAATTGATGAAAGGAGAAAATATAAAAATGCGGTAAATGAAGCAGACGAAAAGGAATACAAAATTCTCAAAAATGGGATCAACAGGAAATGCAAAATGGCTAAGCAGGGATAGGTAGAGGATGAATGTAAGGATATAGAAGCATATATCACCAGGGCAAGACAGACACTGCCAACAGGAAAATTAAAGAGACCTTTGAAGAAAAGAATGAATATCAAGAGCTCAGATGGAAAACCAGTCCTAAGCAAAGAAGGGAAAGCAGAAAGGTGGAAGGAGTCTATAGAGGGTATATAAAAGGGCCATGTACTTGAGGGCAATATTATGGAAATTGAAGAGGATGGAGATGAAGGTGAAATGACATACATGATACTGTGTGGAGAAGCACTGAAAGAAAACAAGGCCCCAGGAGTAGACAATATTCCATTAGAACTACTGGTAGCCTTGGGAGAGTCAGCCATGACAAAACTCTTTCATCTGGTAAGCAAGATGTATGAGACAGGCGAAATACTTTCAGACTTCAAGAAGAATATACTAATTCCAATCCCTAAGAAAGCACGTGTTGAATGCTGGCCGTAGTGGCCAAGCGATTCTAGGCAGTTCAGTCCAGAACTGCGTGACTGCTACGCTCGCGGGTTCGAATCCTGCCTTGGGCATGGATGTGTGTAATGTCCTTAGGTTAGTTAGGTTTAAGTAGTTCTAAGTTCTAGGGGACTAGTGACCTCAGATGTTAAGTCCCATAGTGCTCAGAGCCATTTGAACCATTTGAAAGCAGGTGTTGACAGGTGTGAAAATTACCGAACTATCAGTTTAATAAGTTATGGTTGCAGAATACTAACACAAATGCTTTAATGATTAATGGAAAAACTGGTAGAAGCTGACCTCAGGGAAGACCAGTTTGGTTTCTATAGAAATATTGGAACATGCGACCCTATGACTTACCGTAGAAGATAGGTTAAGAAAAAGCAAACCTACGTTTCTAGCATTTGTGGACGTAGAAAAAGCTTCTGACAATGACTGGAGTGCTCCCTTTCAAATTTTGAAGATGGTAGGTGTAAAATGCAGGGAGTGAAAGGCTATTTACAATTTGTACAGAAACCAGATGGCAGTTATACGAGTCGAGGGGCATGAAAGGGAAGCAGTGATTGAGAAGGGAGTGAGACAGGGTTGTAGCTTATCCCCAATATTATTCAATCTGTACATTTAACAAGCAATAAAGGAAACCAAAGAAAAATTTGGAGTAGGAATTAAAATCCATGGAGAAGAAATAAAAAATTTGAGGTTTGCCGACAACATTGTCATGCTGCCAGAGACAGCAAAGGATCTGAAAGAGCAGCTTAACGGAATGGACAGTGTCTTGAAAGGATGATATAAGATGAACATCAACAAAAATAAAATGAGGTTAGTGGAATGTAGTTGAATTAAATCAGGTGATGATGAGGAAATTGGATTAGGAAATGTGACACACAAAGTAGTAGAAGAGTTTTGCTATTTGGCGAGCAATGTAACTGATGAGGGTCGAAGTGCAGAGGATATAAAATGTCAACTGGCTTTTGAAAAGAAAGAATTTCCCAAGAAGAGAAATTTGTTCACATTGGGTATAGATTTAAGTGTCAGGAAGTCTTTCCTCAAAACATTTGTGTGGGGTGTAGTCTTGTATGTTAGTGAAACATGGACAATAAACGGTATAGACAAGAGGAGAATAGAAGAATACTGAAGATCAGATGGGCAGATCGCATAACTAATTAGGAGGTACTGAATAGAATTGGGGAGAAGAGGTATTTGTGGCACATCTTAACTACTATAAGAAGGGATTGTTTGGTAGGACATGTTCTGATGTATCAAGAGGGAAGCGTGCAGGGTAAAAATCATTGAGGGAGACCAAGAGATGAATACACTAAGCAGATTCAGAAGGATGTAGGTTGTGGTAGTTATTCGGAGACGGAAGAGGCTTGTACAGGATAGAGTAGCATGGAGAGCTGCATCATCCCAGTCTCTGGACTGAAGACCACAGCAACAGCAGCAACAACAACAGTTAAAAAGTTACAGGAACATTTTGTGCATGAATCAGTAATCCAAATTGGCTGTACAGGCAAAATAATGTAGACATTCCAACAAGTTGAAGCTCAAATGAAGTTGATAGTTACACAGTTATTTGCCACATGAATAAAAAAGTCAAGTTATTGTACTGCAGCAACTACAGAGACACTGTTACAGCTATTACAAGTTCACAGGCTATTAAATACCCAACAAAACATACATAATAGTCTTTGAAATGGCTGTATGCACCCATAGGAAACGGAATTATGATGCTTAAAATGAGACTCTGGTAAATCTAGATAGACAGCAAAATATTTCAGTTTCTAACCTTGTAAATACTAAGATGTTCCAACACAGTTCAAATTTGCTGCAGAAGTGAGAGTAGAGTATTTGAGAGAGAGAATGTGTAGTCCAGACTAAATTTTGTCTATGGTAAATAGTGTTTTTCTGCTCAAATTTTCGACCCCCACATCAGAATACATAACTTTTTTTGCTTGTTTAGACAAGCGTAAATGACTGAGACTCAGTGCTAATAAGACAGCACTGAAATTTTTCAGAAGCTGAGTCCTTCCAACAGCAGGTGTATTGTGCAGGAAGTACAACTTACCGTTAGATAATTTATCATTCCCTAATGAGTTTACTTTCGGTGCTGAATTATGTTCACTTGAAGAAGGGTGCACATAGCCTCCAGTGACAAAAAGATCTGTTGATTTGAGTATCTCATTATGTGCCTCTTTGATTAAAGTAGAGCTCTGATTGACCCAGTCAGCATCAAAATAAAGTTAAAAAGTGAAAAAATGAAAAAAAAAAAATCCAGCTAATGTGTCTTCTTAATTTTCTGCATCTGTGCAGCTTGGTATCTAGGCATATTCTGTCCTGTAAAATGGTAGGTTCTTGGCAGCATCTGGGTGGGCTGCCTAAGCTCTCACCATGCAGTTAACTAATTTTTGCAGTCCTGAAGATCAGTGTTTGTGGCTGTCAGTGATCTCTCTCTCTCTCTCTCTCTCTCTGGACTCGCATTCGGGAGGACGACGGTTCAATCCCGTCTCCGGCCATCCTGATTTAGGTTTTCCGTGATTTCCCTAAATCGCTTCAGGCAAATGCCGGGATGGTTCCTTTGAAAGGGCACGGCCGATTTCCTTCCCTATTCTTCCCTCACCCGAGCTTGCGCTCCGTCTCTAATGACCTCGTTGTCGCCGGGACGTTAAACACTAATCTCCTCCTCCCTCTCTCTCTCTCTCTCTCTCTCTCTCTCTCTCTCACACACACACACACACACACACACACACACACACACACACACACACACACACACGAAAAAGCAATGTTACACTGGTAATGTGAATGACTGAAAGCAGTCAGAAACTAAAGCTGTTATTTTCCAAGGGCATGCTGCAATACTTTAAGGTTAAATGATGGTGGCATCCTTTTGGGTAAAATACACTCATCAAAAAAAGTTTTGCATCACCCCGGTTCCAAGAGTTTCGGAACCTGTACAGAAAATTGGAATAGACATCAACATAAACATCATTTCCACTGTTTTTATTGCTCATGAAAACCACACATTGCATGTTGTACTACCATACAGTGAGACCGTCAGAGGTGGTGGTCCGTATTGCTGTACGCACCGGTACCTCTAATACCCAGTAGCACACCCTCTTGCATTGACGCATGCCTGTGTTTGTCATGGTACACTATCCACAAGTTCATCAGGAGACTGTTGGTCCAGATTGTCGCACTCCTCAATGGCGATTCGGCGTAGATCCCTCAGAGTGGTTGCTGGGTCACGTCGTCTGTAAACGGCACTTTTCAATCTATACCAGGCAAGTTTGATAGGGTTCATGTGTGGAGAACATGCTGGCCACTCTGGTCCTGAAGGAAGTCATTCACAAGATGTGCACAATGGGGGAGCGAATTGTTGTCCATGAAGATGAATGCCTCGCCAATATGCTGCCGATATGGTTGCACAATCAGTCGGGGATGGAATTTACATATTTTACAGCCATTATGGCGCCTTCCATGAAGGTATGAGAGATAGGTAAGAGTTTCAAAGAGAGCATTAAGCGATGACTGACTGAAACAGGAGTAAGTACAGCAATAGAAGATACAAAGGATAGCCTTGAAAGATGAAATAGGCAGACAGTAGAGGATCAAATACGCAAAAATATAAAATGAGTAGAAATCCTTTTAGTGCATGCTACATTGAATGTAATTAACTAATACAAAAATGAGGCAGATGAGGCGTGCAAAAGAGAATACAGACATCTAAAAATGGAGGTTGATGTGAAGTGCAAAATGGCAAAGCAGGAATGCCTTAACAAGAAACACGCATAACTAGGGGAAATATAGATGCTGCTCGTACAAAAATTAGGAGGACATTAAAAAAAAAAAAAAAAAAAGAGAAGCAGCTGTACCAATATCAAGAGCTCAGATGGCATGCTGGTACTGAGCAAAGAAGGGAAAGCTAAAAGATGGAAGGAGTATGTAGAAGGGGTGTACAAGGTAAATGAACTTGAAGATGATATTATAGAAATGGAAGAGGAAGTAGCTGAAGATGAATTGCCAGGTATGATCCTGCGAGAATAATTTGATAGAACTCTAAAGACATATGTTGAAACAAGGCTTCTGGAATGGATTACATTCCCTTGCAACTGCTGAATCCTTTAGGGGGCCAGTTGTGACAAAATTAGTCCATGTGACACAAGATATACAAGACAGGTGAAATACGTTCAGACTTCAAGAAGACTGTAATAATTCCAATTCCAAACAAAGCAGGTGTGAATATTACTGAACGGGTAGTTTAATAAGTAATGCTTGCAAAATACTGACACATATTATTTACACGAGAATGGAGATACAGTTAGAAGCTGAACTCGGGGAAGACCAAATAGTGTTTAGAAGAATGTAGCAACGTGCAAGATGATACTGACCCCCAAGGATTGTCTTAGAAGATGGGTTAAAGAAAGGCAAACCTATGTTTGTAGTAGTTATAGAAATGGGAAAGCTTTTAACAGTGTTGACTGGAATGCAGTCTTTGAAATTCTGAAGATAGCAGGGATAAAATACAAGGATCGAAAGGTTGTTTACAACTTGTACAGAAACCAAACTACATCTATACGAACTGAACAACATCAAAGGGAAACCGTAATTGAGAATGAAGTGAGACAGGTTTGTAACATATCCCCGATGTTGTCCAATCTATATATTAAGCAAGCCACAAACTAAAAAAATTAACAGGAGGTATGAAGATCTCCAAAGAACTGTCATCATTATGACTGCTGAATAGTAGTCTAGTGTACTGCTTAGTGATCAAAATTACTTATAATGCATAATTTGGTGTGGTAACTTACTTACATAGTGCCAATAAGACACACACATATGTTATGGTTGTCCTTTTTTCACCAGAAAAAAATGTTTAATTCTGTTATTACCTCACTTAATGGGTTGACAATGTAGGGAAAGATAGATTGCTACTTGCCGTAAGGAAGATGCATCAAGTTACAGGCAGGCATGATTAAAAGACACTCACATATAGCCTGAGATGCTGGAGTTGGCAGTCGTGTATGAGTTGGCAGTCGTGTATGCGTGAGTTGTGCTTGCTTGTGTTTATGTGTGAATGTTGCATGTATGTGTCTCTTTACTGACAAATGCTGTGGCCAAAAGCTATATGTGAGTGTATTTTTCGTGCCTGCCTGTAACTTAATGCATCTTCTTTACGGTAAGTAGCAGTCTATCTTTTCCTATATTGTTGATATTCGTACCTGGAGTTTCCATTGTTTGATTCACTTAATAGGCTGAATACTTTATATTGGCACAGATATTTACCAGATGAACATGAACTTCTATTGTATGTTAAACAAGTATTTTTGGTAACATGAATCACTTATTCGACGTAATAATACGTGATGTGTGTATAGCTAATTTATAACATACTTATATCATGAATTACAGAAAAAGGAGTGTGTGAGGGGCAGAATAATTTAACTTTTTTTAGTAATTATAAACTATCAAAGGAATGAAGCTTCTGATTACATTACATCTTATTATATTTAACTTATTGTATGTAGATTTTGAGTCTCAAAATATTAATTAAATTAAGATCATTATCATGAATTCAGGAATGTTTCTAAGAAAAATGATCATCATGTTGCATAGAGAAATTATTGTCATTCGTGAGTCATTTTTAGTGCAACTGTTTATTCTTCAAAAGAGTATGATGTAGTCAATATATGTATTTTTAAGAAGCTGTTAGTTATCTGAACACAAGAACAATTTGCCTCACTATAAACACTAGCCCCTATTTCAGCTATTGCTGCAATCATATGCACTTCCATCTGGGCATAAGTGATGTCTTTGAGAAGAATTTTTCCATCATGTGAAAGTTTTGCTACTTTATTTTATTTTTAATGTGTTCTGTTATTAATTTTGAAGCCTATGTTGGTCCCTTCATGAAGAACTGTTTGAAAATGCAAGCAAACTTGAAATTTATATCAGAACAGTAATTGCAAGCACCATTTTTACTGAACCGCATATGACAGCTGTAACTCATCCACAAGTGACAAGAATGTGCAGTTGATGGCAGACATTATTTTTGACTCCAGCTTCTATAGAAATTGGTACAGATCATGAGATGAGTATAATTATGTGAACACAGTGTTGAAACAGTGTTGTAATCTGTCTTCTGTGGTAACAAATTTGACCATTAGGAAGTCGAATTGCTGAAGCTTGTGTTGATAGGTCACCCTTGCAGTTCCCATTTCAAGTATGCATGTGGCTGCTTGTCTTCCATGCGAATGTGTGTGCGCGCTTACGCGCGCGCGCGCGCCCGCCCACACACACACACACACACACACACACACACACACACACACACACACACTGAAGATGCCATTCATTAGAAGCATGGGATTTATCTGCTTATTACAAATGCGAAATAACACGGATTGCTGCATCTGTTTGACATCATTAATTATGAGAGATACAGTTTTTTTACACATTTTGGCTCTTTACTGTCAAGTTTTGTTTTCACTATGTGGAAGATAATAAGGAACGTAAGGCCTTTTTAAATATCATAGCATATTATTTTTCCAGAATTGATCCTTCATTACGTTGCGACATGAGACACTAGTGATCAGTTTCCGATATACTGTTCTTCCAAACATTCGTTTTTCTATTTTAAGTGTGGTTTCAATTACTTTACTATTATTATTATTATTTGTTACATTATTATTGTTATTATTATTATTTGTATTATTGTTGTAGAGGGAACACTATATTAGATAATGGCAAAATGTTTTAATTTCGTTATAATACAGATGAAAATAATGGTTGACAGACGTAAATGTGATAAGGAATTTTTTTAAAAAAGAAGAAAAGATGAAGGTATGAGCAAATGAGAAGTACATAAAAAAGAAGTAGTTATTTAAAGTTGTGTTTCTGGGTCTGAATTTTGTTATTTCTATTGTACGCACAATATTTCGATGACCAAACCAGCCATCATCTTCAGGTGCCACGAGTTTTGCTGACGTGCTTGCTGTGTGGGCTCCAATCACAATGTGAGCTATTGTTGGTCTTGCACCATTGTTTATAGCTGAGTAGTACGATTCCCGATGTTGCCACTGTGCCCTTTGATGCTCTTTTGTTTTTCAGAGTGCACGCTTATATTCCATGAAATGCGGATTCTCCCATCCAGCATTTCTCAGATCTGGTGGATATGATGGCCAATGACATCTTAATAAATTGAATAAAAGGGATTAGTGGGTATTGGTAACTGAACTCGACTATAAATAATCATGAAGGGGCAACAATTGTTCACAGGCTTGTTGGAGTCCAAGCAGCAAGTACACTTAACAGCAAAACTCACAGCACCTGAAGATGATGGCTGCTTTATTCGTAGAAGTATTGTACATAAAATAGAAACAACAACTCGACAGAACTCCTGCAAGCATGCCATTAACCATGTTGAGAAAACTTAAAAGTAATTACTCCTTAACTTTTAAACTTTTGTTCTTGCTTGGAGCAGTGAAGTTGTTTTACAGTCTGATCCTACTCAGTCTCTCTCTCTCTCTCTCTCTCTCTCTCTCTCTCTCTCTCTCTCTCTCTCTCTCTCTCCACTTACCTTCCTAATCCTGCAATAATACTGCCAGAAGTTCAATTGTACTTGTGAAACTTCCTCACTGCTCTACATCAGAATGAAAGCTCTTTATTACATACTGTCCGTCACTCAACATTCTGTCTTAATGGTTACTTCTGTTGGGAAACAGTCCCCATAATTGAGAACTTTTAGTGTAATTTGTGATTTTGATCATTAGTTTTGTTTTCTTTTGTTTGTTTCACTATCTTCCATAGCAGACTGTTAAACCATGGATATTGAAGACAGTTTTGACTGCAGTGAAGGTGGGTAAAAAAAGAACAAAAGAAAAACTGTGGCATGTTGACATTTCCCAAAATGTCTTGAGAGTTGACATGTTATGTAACCCATACCAGTATTTAGCTCAAGGTTTGATTTATCATCACGTGGTATTGGGCTAACACCTATTGTTTGTATTTCCCGTTAACCTTTCAGTTTCACAACCAGTTTCATGTTTTAACTTGTGCACTTGTTAGGTAAAAAGAAAGGGCACTTCAGCAACAGATTGTAGGGACTTAAATTTCTTCTTAGATTTGGCCTGTGGTGTCATCTGTTTAATTTGCATTTGTAAAATTGATATACTGATATACATATTTGATCTAACTACTAGTTGAGCACTATGATGTACCCTAGAATGTGTTATGAATACAACTGCCAATCTTTCTGCTTCTCTTTTCTATTTTATTATTGAAGGTCTTGTTGTTATCCTGTAAGTCTTGTTTATGCTGACTGTAAAATAAAATCACGCACACATGTTAGTTATTTGCATGCACCGTGAAACAGAATGAACAAACTGATTAGTCATCACCATTGTTTTGTAATGTTTATGATTCAGTTGTTCCTGGTCTTAAGAGTGTCAAACAAAAATTTAGGTGAGGAAGCATTTGTCTTCCTGCAGTCAGTTTGTATTCTGTTTAGATTATGACTGCTTTCAGAAATATTGATCCAGTATTGAAATAGTTAATCAGGCAAATGTGGGTACTTGATCATAGAAGGTACAGACTTTTTCTTATTCAATATGAAACTGCAATGTCAGGATAATTAGAAGACTGAGAACTTTCAACAAAACATTTAAAATTAAATGCTAATTTTATACAGTGGGTGCGAGTTGCAACTATCACATTTGGAAAGATTCTTCTTTCGTTTTGAAAGATGGTGAAAACTAAACAATCCAAGGAAACTTAAATACACTGTTATTTATGAATGATATATATGTTGCAATTTTTTTCCTCCTTTCAAAGAAACAACAGTTGTGACATACTATGAAAGCTGTTAGTGCTTTATTGATCATCATTGTTAGAGAGGTAGTGAAAACAAAGTTGTTCCTGGTATTGATGAGGTCACGCAACACTAATTCATATTGGATAAGATTGAGGAAAGAAATCAGGTGTTTGCCTTTCAAAGAAAGAATTCCAACAATCAACCCTGTGGCAGTCATGGAAATAAATTAATTGACAAGATGGGAATTGAATTTGTATGCAGTAAGTCTATAATTAATTGTATTTTTGCCGAAAATAGATTAATTTCAAGAGCTGTTAGTCACAGCCCACTTGCACTTTTGATAATTTGTTCTTGATTCTGACACATTTTACATTCATTGACCTGTGTGTAAAATGATGCCTTAAATTCCTTGTCTTCTTTTGTTTCTGTTGACCTTTATTTTGGATTTAATTGTGCTGCTCATTGTATACTTATTTAATATGTGAAACCTGTGGATCTGTATGGGAAATCTCTCTCCTTCCCACATCCTTTTCTTTATTTCTTAAAATTTCACTGTCAACTTACAATTGTTACTTCAGGAAACTGTATGTTAGTTTCTACTCCGTAGTTACTTAAAACTCATTTGCACCAAGCTGCATCTTTCCTGGTTCAAGATACGGAGTGTGTCTTCTTTCCACCAAATCTTCCTTTTGTATTTTGTCATTTTCTGTCTTCTCTTTCTACAGAGTTAGTAAATACCTTAAAAATACCAAAAAGTAGAAACCTTTGTGACTAACTTTTTATTTCTGTTTTTGTACCCCCTGCTTGAATTCTTCATGCTAACAGTTGCTAAGTACACTCTCTTCTCCTGTCTCATACAGTATTAAAATCATATTCCAGTGAAACTCATGTTCTGTTCTTCAGAGTGCCCATAGGGGGAAAAAGGCCACGGTTAGAGTTCACAATATCATAGCTCACTTAATATTGCAGGGAGACTGTTCTCAAAGCTTTTTGTGTATTCAAGTGCATCAAGTCATTGGCACCAAGAGAAAGAGCACAAGAAAGTTAGGGATGAAGATGCCACATGAGACACACATTGAAAAGGAGGAGAAGAAAATCTACACCATGCCATTATACCAAAACATTTTCCTGTTATTACTGTTATTATTAATTTACTTTTCATTAAAAATATGATGTCTAGTGCATAAGTACAGGAAAAAAGCTGATAAACAAGGAGATTGTGCATTTTAAGTGAGAATTTTGAGGTCTGTATAATGCTTGTGTTCAAATTCCCATTTTTTTTTTTTTTTTTTTTTTTTTTTTTTTTTTTTTTTTTTTTTTTTTTTTTTTTTGCCTAGAAACAGTGTTTAGCTATTCTTTAATGTAGCAGACTATAGTGACATATGCTATCTTGCAATCTCTTATGTTTCTGCACAACACGTATGAATTATGGATTTTTGATTGCATGCACTTTTAAAGTGCAGTACGATGATGTATTCTTAAAGTTTGTGGAATCAAGTTGTTCAGTTACTGTAAGTGTTGTTCAACCTCCACTGTGCGTGTTAGACTAAAATTCGTTGTTTGTTATAACAGATTGCTGTCTGATATTATGGAAAAAAGTTGTCAGTGTGGTGTTAGGCTTGTAGCAGCTGTTTTAATGATAAGAGTGTTGTGGGCGTCTTCCTAGTTTAGTCTTTACTTCAGGTTATAGTATACATTCAGTTGCAATTTTTAACGTTTATGTAGAGCAATGCATGAAGGATCAAGTTTTTTTTTTTTTCCGATGACATGAAGTAATAAGGAAATTATGAAAGAATTGTTTTCCTTCCTGTTGTAGGTAGATGATAGCCGGAAGTATGAGAAGTGCTGTAAGACCATTGATCAGTTATATTCTTCCTTGTCAATAAGTGCTGTAGGAATCAGAAGTACTTTGAGTGTTCAGTTCTCACTGCAATGGCTCTCAGCTGAGTCCCATTGTAATAAAATATATGACATTGTAACAAAATATAATATGATGCACCAGTTGATATAAGCTCTAATTCTGTATCGAAAAAGGTAACACAAAGTAAATAGTTTTCGGTGGAAGGAATGAATTTTGTTGGAGAATTATTTGAAGTTAAAAGTTTTCCATGTGATTCAGTTACTGAATTTGTGTCCATTTCAATGTTCTGTATCAGGGCACCTTATTTGGTGAGAATAACGGAAGGGAAATGAATAAATAATATGAGAAATTTCCCTTTTTTCAATGAAAGTACAGGGTGTCTCACAAAAGACACTTGGGAGGAGTCTGCGGCTCGTGCAGCACGGCCACCGGCTGCCACCACAACTTACAATGGGCGCCAACTGAGCCTGACATGCAGACACTAATCTGCCAGTAGTCGGCTTCGTGTGCTTCCCCTGAGTTAAGCATAAACAGTGTTGCCATCTGATTCACTTAAGCTTACCTTTATTGACAATAGGTGTTCAAAATGATATCCCTCTGTGGTTTTATTGACAATAGGTGTTCAAAATGATATCCCTCTGTGGCAAGAGTTGCCTGACATCTCCTGAACACAATAGTGAACACTCAACAAATTTTGGCTGCCGAAATCTGTGAAATGGGTATCTGAACCATCTTCCAACTCCTTGAGCATGTGGGGATTGGTTGCATACACCTTCTCTTTTAACATTCCCCAAAGATAAAAATCACATGGATTTAGATCTGGAGAACAAGGAGGCTAGTCAACTATCATCAAAAACACTTCGTATTGCTGTCTTTCAAATATTGGGAATGTTTGGTCGTGCATCGCCCTACATGAAAAGCTGTATATTGTTCTCATGCCTGTTAGAATGTATTGTTTCGTGGAAAAAGATTGCTCCAGTAATTCTTCTTGCACTCATTGCACACCACACTCCTGTTTTCACATCATGCAGAAGTTGTTGATGTAATTTGTGGGGATTTTTGGAGCTCCAATATCAATTGTTCTGAGAATTTATGTATCTTGACAAATGCAGCTTGTCTTCGTCAGATAAAAAAAAAAAAACATGTGAGGATTAACTTCCCCAGTCTGCACAGACTGTAACAGCCAGTTGCAATAACAATGTCAAGCAACAGTTCCTCAGTTGATACACTACTATTATTTTATATGATTGAAATTTCGTTTTGCGCACAACTCTATGAGCAGATGCTCCTGACATGCTAGTCTGAAGTGCCAAATGGCACAGAGATTTATTCGGGCTTCTTTCCAAGGCCTTCTCTATATCGTCTAATTTATTTTTATTTAAAACACTAGGTTCTCTGTGCCTTCATTTGGTAACGCAGATTTGGTCTCTCAAAAATTTTTCACTGCTATGCTTATCTTTGAATCATTGGGAACATGCACACAGGGAAATTTTCATATGAATTTAAACAAACATTCTACATACAATTATTATTATTATTATTATTTTATTTTTTTAAATTTTATTTATTTATTTATTTATTTTTGCACAGTTCAACACAGGAAACATTTGTTGATCCATTGTGTATGCCCTTCGGAATAGAAACTTGACAGGAAACTCAAAACAAAACACCTGAACACTCAGCGATATATGGGCAAGGAAAGCTTCGGACTCGGCACAGTTGCAATAATGACATCTAACAAAAATATTTTGAGGCCATTCAACTTACAAAAAAAAACTCAAAGGAAAACACTAGTACACTCGGTCACACAGTATAGGGGACACGCACAAAGTATTGATGTCCGAGAACTACATGTAGCAACAACGAAAGATGCAAAGCATACCATTTGTTTTTCTATGATGCATCCACGAATGATGAAATGTAAATTCGGAAAATCTGACTGACTGCTGCACACTGTCCAGTAATTTGCAGGATACAGATATAGACATTGTGTCAAATCTGGCATTAAATAACCATATTTCCATAACACAAGCTGTTGTAAGAACACGAATTGTAGATTGTTTCTGTCATTCAAGACTCCCCCCCCCCCCCCCAAAAAAAAAATAAAATAAAATAAAATAAAATAAAATTAGAGAATTTGTATCTGTATACAAATGTGGAGTTTGAGGTTTTTACATTGCTACTTATTCTATAAAGTGCAGATGAATGATGACAGAAAATATTGCAAGTATCATGTATGTTCCTTTCTCCTTGGGATGTCATTGGATAATATAACAAAAATTCAGGCAAATTGGTACCTTTTCTAAGGTACTAATACGCATAGTGGAAAATCTCTTTAAGTCCAATCACATCTCTAAGAAATTTTTGTTTTATGTTCTGGATCATTACTTCACTCTTTCTTTGCTATTCTGTTGCCATACTATTTTACTTCTTGCTGCCACTCTACCACATGCACCCTCTATTGGTTTTCTATTTGGTGTATATCGTTTAGGCTGTTGACATGTGTATTGTATCCTTTTGGTCCTTCCCCTTGATACTTCATCTTTTTTTACTTTATTATTAGAACTCTTCACTGAAAAGTGCTTCCTTTGTCCATATATGGTTACTTTAGCACCTTGTTCATGGTTCGTGAAGTTTCGTTCTTACTTATCCCCTGCTGTTTACTGTCATTGTTGTTGCTGTTATCTTTTCATTTTTAGAACACATTCCTGAAACAGCCAATTGATAATGTTGTTTAAATTTTAATTCAATGTACAAAAAAATTTCACCTCACATATGCAAATTGTCATGTACTACTATTTTGTTACCTGATTTGAGTGAGCATCTAGTGTTCATTTACCATAGATCTTATTACATTTTCATTATTTAATGTAGTAATGCAACTGTGTGGCTAATGATGCATGCATTGTCAGGTGTCTGTTAGCTGTGTAAATAGTGGGTTTCTTGAGAAGATGTATTTAAAACATTACACGCTTGCCACTTATTTTGTTTCATCTCCTGTCTTGTCAGTGTAACTTAAGTCTTGACACTAACTGAAAACCTCAGGTTGCATCCCCTTCTCCCTCCCCCTCCCCCCCCCCCCCCCAAAAAAAAAGAAAAATATTTGATAACCATAGTCTGTAGAAATAGTGAAGAACAGTGATCGAAACCCATTTCTTACCAGTGAAAATTTCCATGGGAACTGTGACAGTATTTAAAGAATACCGTACACATGGTTTTCAAACATGGATATTGATGTGATATTAATAAATCAAATGTAAATGTCAAATTAATTCTTACAGCATTGCAGAAAGGAAAAAAAAAATAATAAAAATATCTAAAACAAAATCCAGGATGGACTAATACAGACTCTGAACCCCCCCCCCCAGCATGGATGAAATACAAAATATCATTAAAGATATGGAGAATGATAAGGCTCCCAGGGAGGATACAGTAACAGCTGAAATGTTGAAAATGGCAGTTGCTACAACAGTCAAGGAGCTACATGGAGTGTCTCAAAAAGACTATGAAGCAGAAACTATACCAGAAGATTGGATAGCAGCATTAATTTACTTGGTCCACAAAAAAGGAGATAAAACCAGGCCCAACAACTATAGAAGTGTTTCCCTCTGGTCAGTGGCTCGCAAAATTTTATGGAAAGCATTACAAAACAGGCTGTCAACTGGATCAGCAATTAGGAGAGTACCAAGGAGGGTTCAGAAAAGAATACTCTGAAATTTATAATCAGGTATAGAAGAACCTGAAATTGTTATAGGTACAGAAAGCTGGCCAGAGCCTGAAATAAGTTCTGCAGAAATTTTTACGAAGTCTCAGACAGTGTACAGGAAAGATAGATTAGGCAGAATTGGTGGTGGAGTGTTTGTCTCTGTCAGTAGTGGTTTATCTTGTAGTGAAGTCAAAGTAGATACTCCGTGTGAATTGGTATGGGTAGAGGTTATACTTAACAGCCGAACTAAGTTAATAATTGGCTCCTTCTACCGACCCCCAGACTCCGATGATATAGTTGCTGAACAGTTCAGAGAAAATTTGAATCTCGTAACAAATAAATACCTCACTCATACAGTTATAGTTGGTGGGGACTTCAACCTTCCCTCAATATGTTGGCAAAAATACTTGTTCAAAACCGGTGGTGGGCAGAAAAAATCTTCCGAGATTGTCCTAAATGCTTTCTCCGAAAATTATTTCGAGCAGTTAGTCCACGAACCCACGCGAATTGTAAATGGTTGCGAAAACACACTTGACCTCTTAGCCACAAACAGTCCAGAGCTGATAGAGAGCCTCATACTGATACAGGGATTAGTGATCACAAGGTCGTTGTAGCTAGGCTCAATACCGTTACTTCCAAATCCACCAGAAACAAACGCAAAATAATTTTATTTAAAAAAGTGGATGAAGTGTCACTAGAGGCCTTCCTAAGAGACAATCTCCATTCCTTCCGAACTGACTGTGCAAATGTAGATGAGATGTGGCTCAAATTCAAAGATATAGTAGCAACAGCAATTGAGAGAGTCATACCTCATAAAGTGGTAAGAGATGGAACTGATCCCCCGTGGTACACAAAACAGGTCCGAACGCTGTTGCAGAGGCAACGGAAAAAGCATGCGAAGTTCAGAAGAACGAGAAATCCCGAAGATTGGCTAAAATTTACAGACATGCGAAATTTGGCACGGACTTCAATGCGAGATGCCTTTAATAGGTTCCACAACGAAACATTGTCTCGAAATTTGGTAGAAAATCCGAAGAAATTCTGGTCGTATGTAAAGTACACAAGCGGCAAGACTCAGTCAATACCTTCGCTGCGCAGTGCCGATGGTACTGTTATCGATGACTGTGCCACTAAAGCGGAGTTATTGAACGCAGTTTTCCGAAATTCCTTCACCAGTGAAGATGAATGGAATATTCCAGAATTTGAAGCACGAACAGCTGCTAGCATGAGTTTCTTAGAAGTAGATACCTTATGGGTTGCGAAGCAACTCAAATCGCTTGGTACGGGCAAGTCTTCAGGTCCAGATTGTGTACCGATTAGGTTCCTTTCAGATTATGCTGATACAATAGCTCCCTACTTAGCAATCATATACAATGGCTCGCTCACCGATAGATCTGTATCTACAGATTGGAAAATTGTGCAGGTCGCACCAGTGTTTAAGAAGGGTAGTACGAGTAATCCATCGAACTACAGACGTATATCATTGACGTCGGTTTGCAGTAGGGTTTTGGAACATATACTGTATTCAAACATTATGAATCACCTCGAAGGGAACGATCTATTGATACGTAATCAGCATGGTTTCAGAAAACATCGTTCTTGTGCAACGCAGCTAGCTCTTTATTCGCACGAAGTAATGGCCGCTATCGACAGGGGATCTCAAGTCGATTCCGTATTTCTAGATTTCCGGAAAGCTTTTGATACCGTTCCTCACAAGCGACTTCTAATCAAGATGTGGGCCTATGGGGTATCGTCTCAGTTGTGCGACTGGATTCGTGATTTCCTGTCAGGAAGGTCGCAGTTCGTAGTAATAGATGGCAAATCGTCGAGTAAAACTGAAATGATATCAGGTGTTACCCAGGGAAGCGTCCTGGGACCTCTGCTGTTCCTGGTCTATATAAATGACCTGGGTGACAATCTGAGCAGTTCTCTTAGGTTGTTCGCAGATGATGCTGTAATTTACCGTCTAGTAAGGTCATCCGAAGACCAGTATCAGTTGCAAAGCGATTTAGAAAAGATTGCTGTATGGTGCGGCAGGTGGCAGTTGACGCTAAATAATGAAAAGTGTGAGGTGATCCACATGAGTTCCAAAAGAAATCCGTTGGAATTCGATTACTCGATAAATAGTACAATTCTCAAGGCTGTCAATTCAACTAAGAACCTGGGTGTTAAAATTTTACGAACAACTTCAGTTGGAAAGACCACATAGATAATATTGTGGGGAAGGCGAGCCAAAGGTTGCGTTTCATTGGCAGGACACTTAGAAGATGCAACAAGTCCACTAAAGAGACAGCTTACACTACACTCTTTCGTCCTCTGTTAGAATATTGCTGCGCGGTGTGGGATCCTTACCAGGTGGGATTGACGGAGGACATCGAAAGGGTGCAAAAAAGGGCAGCTCGTTTTGTATTATCACGTAATTGGGGAGAGAGTGTGGCAGATATGATATGCGAATTGGGATGGAAGTCATTGAAGCAAAGACGTTTTTTGTCACGGCGAGATCTATTTACAAAATTTCAGTCACCAACTTACTCTTCCGAATGCGAAAATATTTTGTTGAGCCGAACCTACATAGGTAGGAATGATCATCAAAATAAAATAAGAGAAATCAGAGCTCGAACAGAAAGGTTTAGGTGTTCGTTTTTCCCGCGCGCTGTTCGGGAGTGGAATGGTAGAGAGATAGTATGATTGTGGTTCGATGAACCCTCTGCCAAGCACTTAAATGTGAATTGCAGAGTAGACATGTAGATGTAGATGTAGATGCAGATGAACGATATCAAAAAAGCATTTATGTAACATTTAAAGACTTAAAAAAAAAAAAAAAAAAAAAAAAAAAAAAACATATGGTTTGATTAGTAGGAAAACATTCAACACCTTACAAATCTGGAACTGACAACAAATCAGTGGCAATCATAAAAGACATATTGACAAATACAGAATGCAAAATAAAATTTTGATGTTAAACCTCCAAGGCTTTTGAAGTCAAAACTGGAGTAAGACAAAGAGATGGATTGTCCCCACTGATGTTCAATCGTGTACTAGAAAAGATAATCAGGTAATGGGGGAAAGAGAAAAGGAGAAGATGGAATTTTAAAAATCACGTGGGAAGAAAGGGGATAATATAGATCATGATTGTTTGGCTTTTGCAGATGATCTTGCTGTCTTAAGTGAATCTGTAGAAGATGCAGTAGTACATAAAGAAGATGCAGTAATGCAGATGAATCTTCTACAAGAGACAGCTTCAAAACCCAGCAAATGTATGTCTTTTGGAAAAAAACAGAAATACATGGAAACTTATAAAGAAAAAACTACAGAGTGTAAAGGTACCTAAGTGAAATAATACTGCCAAATGATTTGGACAAGCTAACTTAAAAAGGACAAGGAAAATAGTCACTTTTCAATAAACAAAAGACATGTTTAATTAGAAATCTAGTTCCATAAATGCAAAACTCCTGCACCACAGCACTGTCATTTAATCGCTCCTGCACTACTACACTGTAATTAAATCCAAATTTCTGTACACTTCAGAGTGCCTTTCATTGAATACAGCTAAACAGTTAGGTGAAATAGAAAAGAAGGAAAGCAAAATAATAAAACTCCTAGGGCCAAAATATGAGAATGGATAATGTACTGAAGATATTTATGAAGAAATAGAACCATTGTCAGACAGGGTGAGGAAGAGAAGAGCTGTATTCTGTGGACATCTAAAATTGATAGATGAAAAGAGGATAACAGAAAGAATTTTTTAACTTTTTTGACAGAAACCCAAAAACATCAGTGATGTGGATCAAAGAAGTAAAAGCAGATCTGAGAGAAACAGAAATAACAGAGGAAGAAATAGGAAAAAGATAGGTGATCAGAGGAAAAGTAAAAGGTTTCAAGCACTTCCAAGAGAACACAAAGAAAAAAGGAGAAGAAAAGAAGATGCAAGTTATTTCATGTGGTTCTTAGCAGGCCAAACCACTTTTAAAATATATACCTAAAGGTGGTAAAGATGAGAATTGATCACACACAATCTCAGAGCTTGGAAAGTGTACCTATTTCAGAATGGTTAGAGATCATAATCAGAAATGTGATTACTGATTGAATTGGTACTCACTGCTGCAAAGTTTCCTCTTTGGCTGAAGCATTACCATCCAAACAGGTTGAATCCAACCACTGGACTGTGACTGAGGCTTTCTTTGCCGTATCCTTTGTACCTCCTGGTAGTAGTCCAGCCAAGTACAATGGAGGACTATGAATTTTGATAAAAATTAGAAACATATTTGCAGATTTTTAAGTCAGTAGTGAAGTTTCATTTCAGTGCATACTCCATTGGAAACAAAAGTGGTGTCGAGAAACGTGTAATGACCAGTTTGTGCTAATTAAGCCATCTTTAAGTTATAATTATCATAAGTTCTGGTGATTTGTTGATGCCAGTAGTAACAACTAATTTCTCCATATTACAGATAGGAAGATGACTTAATTTGCTTGAAAATGGTATTACAACATAAATATGTGGCCTAGCTGGTGTTTTTTTCCTAAAATTATAAAATAAGATCAGTGTTTTCTCATAGACTTACAGTAAAACCTTTATGTACTGCAATATTGATAAAAATATAAACCTAGTTTTCTTCTTCTACTTTAAATTATATAATGCAAGGTAAATCGAGAAAGAAATGCAGATGATAGAAACAGGGATTGAAAATGTGTCTTTTGCTTCCTAATTTTACTGTTCAAATGACCTTGATGTTTATTTGCTTTTGACTGTCCAGGTACTTTCATGTTCTCCTTCTTTTGTTTTATATTGATATTTCTTTCTCATCCTTCTGCATGTACTTTCAGTCTAATACAGGGTGACACAGAAAAATGGGAACATTTCCACAATCCAATAAAATTAGAACTGATGAAGGAAAGAAATTGCATTCATAGTAATTGAAACCTTACAGCTTTGCCCTTTACAAAACATTGATGGCATTTATCATTTTTTAAAAATGATGTCCTTTAGATGGCTTCCTTCGGTACGAATACATTCGTGAATTCCGCTGTTGAGATTCCTCATTGACCGCTGCAACATCTCAGCTTCCCGAATTCTCTGTTTTAACTCATCCAAGGTTCTTGGTCGAGTCGCGTAGACTTTGCTCTTGATGTAGCCCCACAAGAAAAAATCACAAACAGATAAATATGGCGATCTAGGCGACCAGGGCATGTTACTGAATCATGAGATCTCACAATTGGCAAACAACTCTTGCACATATGCCATTTATTGCTATGCAGTGTGTGATGTTGTTCCGTCCTGTTGAAACCAGTCATCTTGAACATTTGGAAAGTTGTCAATGCAGGTGTAACAAAAGTTCGTAACATCTCCACTTAACGATTGGCATTGACAGCTATTGTGATTCCATGTTCATTTGCAAAAAAATACGGTCCAATAAATCCATGTGATTGAACATCACACTAGCATGTAAAGGGCACTCAGGAACATCATTAGGATTTGTGTTTACCCGCTAACAGTATTTCTGTTTATTCACATAACCTATGAGATGAAAATGTGCCTCATCTGACATTCATAACTTGTTTAGAAATTCATCGTCATTGTTTATTTTTGTTATCATTTGTTGACAGAATCCTAATCGTAACCAATTTTCATTGTCCTTAAATTGTTTCACCATCTTTAGTTTGAACAGATGAAATTTTAAATCAAGATGAAAAATTCTGTGAACACATTCACAGGACATTCCAACTACTGCTGCTTGATTATGAATTGAACGCCGTGGGCTCCGTAAGACAGACTTCCGTACAACATCAGTGTTTGCTGGAGAATGCACACTTCTTGGTTGTCCTGTTCGTTTCTTCTTGAGGGCAGATCCAGTGTCTTCAAAGTTATTAATCCAACATTTAATAGTTTGTTTCAAGGGAACGGCATCATGATGTCCTAAATTATAAAAACGTTGAAACTCCGGCTGTGCCGCTACCAAACTGTCATTGTTTTTATAAAACATTTTTATGGCTAACACACACTGTTGTCAGTTCCACTGATCCATGATTACTGAAATGGCAGACTGTTGACTAGGAAACTGTCATGAACCCACAGAGCTACCACCACCTGCCCATGGCTCCCACTAATTTTAAACAGTCCCGTTATTCTATGTCACCCTTTATATAAAATGTTGTATTATTATTATTATTATTATTATTATTTTATTTGGGGGGAAGAGAAGTTCAAGTACTCATGAAACCACCCTTATTCATCAGTCTTCTTCAACTTTTTCAGTAAAATTGATAATCCACAGATTTTGGAGTTTGCATTTGAATTTCTCTCATAATTTAACAAAAAATATTAACTCTGCTTCAAACCAAGAAATCTCAAATCTGTACTGATGTTGGTTTTCGAAGACTTCCTCAGTTGTGTCTGACCATGGCCATTCTTCCCTTTTACACAATTGATGACAACAACTACAACAACAACAGCGATGATGATGAAAGATTATACTCTTTTTAAATTTTCTCATTATTGCCACTGTTAATTCCATTATCGAAACCATTATTTCAAACACTTGGTCTTAGATTTTATTCTCTCTCTCTCTCTCTCTCTCTCTCTCTCTCTCTCTCTCTCTCTGTGTGTGTGTGTGTGTGTGTGTGTGTGTGTGTGTTATCAATTCAGTTTTATTGTCATAGTCAATAAGGTGTAGCATGATTTGCAGGAGAGTGAGTGCCTTTTCTACTATACACCTTAAAAATATTCATGCAACAAATGTCACATACTAAACCTGTAAGGTGCTACTTAGTGTCACTCATGTAAACTATGCTGCTGTTGACAGGTGTTGTTGGTGTCTTAGGAGATATCATTGCTGTTTACTTTATTACTGTCACTTCCAATACTCCTTCCGGCAACTACACTGATGGTGAATTGTTGTGCCATTGTGTTTGTAGTTATTCCTCTATAACTTTAAAAATATTATTGTAACAAGAAGCCTACTTGATGTTTCAAGTGGATGTAACCTTCTTCTGTTGCAAATATTGTTTTATTATAGAGCTAATTAAATCACTTGTGTTTAAATAATGTTTTAAGTAATTAAGTTGTCTAAGAACCGATTGTGCATATACGAGGGGTACTCAAAAAATCTGGAATTATTTTTTAAAAGCTATATATTTTCAGACTGTTTGCAAAACAACCTTATCCCCTTCAAAATACTCTCCATTACAACTAATACATTTGTTCACTGTTTGAAACACTTGTTGTAGTCATCTTTAGAAATGGCTGACAGTTCCCTGATTTCTTTAATGTTGTCAAATTGGTGTCCTTTCAATGCCCCTTTTCATGTGTGGAAATAAGGGGAAGTTGCACAGAGCCAGATCAGGCGAGTAAGGTGCGTGGGGCAGCGGAATCGTGCTATTTTTAGCCAAAATCTGTCTAACAGACATGGCTGTTTGTTGGAAGAACCATTCTCCTGTCTGCCATAAATCAGGCCTTTTTTGACGTACCTTGAGCTTCAATGTAACCCATTAATCTCTGACAGTTGATCAGTTGTCTGTCAACGGTCTGTGAGCACAAGCTCTCGAATTTTTTAAATATTTTCTTCAATTTGGGCAGTTGATGGACGTCCAGAATAAAGTTTGTCATCAATCGACATGTCGCCATTTTTAAACTAAGCAAACCACATCAAAACAGTTTCAGGAATATTTTTACCAAGTAGAAAACAAAATTCCACAGTTACATGTTGTTTGGGTAAACTTGCCATCATAAAAAAAAGAAACAATACACGATTAGTGGCAGACATACATACTACACAAGTTCCATCTACAGCAGCGTTATCTTTTTTAATTTAATTTTTTTAATTAATTAATTTTTTAAAATTCTTCCCCCCCTCCCCCCTCGTATGGTGGGGTTAGCAGTAATTTTAAATATTTCAAATTATTTCATGTTAATTTTAATAAGAGAGTACAGTTCTGTATTTACCTAGCTTTATGAAACAAAATACTTTTTGTGAAAGGAAATTAATTATTATAACACTCCGCAAAGAAAAGGCGGATGGTGGGTTACCTTTATTGCTATAAGCAATGTCTCATAATATTTCGTCCCAAATTTAAATATTTATAATGTATTTATCATAAATCCATTTTCACCACCAACATCACAATGATTTTCCCTTAGAAATTGGAAAAAGACTTATTCTTATCACAACTCCAAAAATAAGTACTGCATAAAAAATCCACAAATGTGTCATTGGTGTATATAATAGAACTCCAGTTATTAGTCTACTTCTCAGTAGCTCAGAAATATTTCAGCTAACCTTTATGAGTATTTTTCTTTCTAATAATAATTGCAGGTATTTTTTGTCATTTTTCCATCAAAAACTTAAATAATTGCTACTTTTTTGTGAAACTCAACAACTAACCCAAAAAGTTCCTTTTTTTTCAAAACTTGGTGCATCCTTTCCAACATTGAGTGTTCACCATTCAAACTGTGGAAATAATATATTGTTCAGTGAATGACACATTTATCAGTTTTGTTACATCTTGTAAACCCCCATTCTAATTATATTGCCAATACAAATAATGTGATGAAGTTCTAAAATTTTAAGTTAGTTAATTTCATGTGCTTCTAATAGTTAATGAAGCACATTTGTGATATAAATGTTTTATAACAGATAATGCTACATTTTTAATTGATACTTAACCACTATTTTGCTCGATTTCTTGGAGATTTTTAGGCGTCTATAGGCCACAGTTTGAGCATAGTAACTTCTTCTAAAAATAATCACTCAGACTCCACTTTAAATTTCTTTTCATTGTTGATTCATTAAATAACTTCAGAACATGTTATTATTTCTAGAGAATACAACTACTTCCACCTTCACAGTGTTGTGAAAAATTTTGCAATGCCACATGATTGAAAGTGAACGAACTTGGGGGCACATTACACTGTGTTGGTCTGTATTATACTAATTTGGTGAGGTTAGCTGTAAAGTATAAACTGGTGTGTGGCACACAGAAGCACTTAATAAGAAAACAAGTGGCACTAGCTTTTGAGCTCTGGCTCTTTTTACTGGAAAAATACACACATTTATGCAGACATTCACCAGAACGTACACATCTGTGGTGGTGGCGAGACTCACCATTGCCTCAGGTGTGTGTGGTGAGGGGGAGAGAGGCGTGTTATCACATGCACACTTGTGTGTGTTCTTAGGAGAAAAAGAGCAAGAGCTCGAAAGTTAGAGGTAACTGTTTTCTGTTATATATTTCTGTCCTCTTGCAACATCCATCTACAGGTAATGGATCATGCATATGATAGATGAAATTGAACTGGATTGAGTTGTATGCTAAACTGGTGTATTATGTACTACAAAACCACAATCATGATCTGTTTGTTACATTGCAAGCTTCTTCTTAGTACATTTCATATTTGTAAATAATTGGCTGTCTCGTCGACTCATCACATTGCATTTCAAGGTATGCACATATATACACACAGCATCTACAACATGTGGTTCAACAGTTTTTAAATGATTAGGGTGATCTATTTCAGAAACTTGGCTCATGAACTTAATATATAGTTCATTTGATGTTTTCGAAATTGAGTCAGACAAGTGAGGCAGTCACCATGTCACTGATCCAGCCCCTTCCTCCACAGCACAACATCAGTACGTGACCAGCACACAGTCGGTTATCTTAGCTCATTCTATATCTTGCCAAATATACTCCTACTATCTTTCATTGTATATTTTTTATAATATTCAGATAGCACCATAGGGCCCTCTCCTGTGTATTTAAGAACTCATTTTATTAGCGTTTCCAGATTTTTTTTTTGTTTATTTGCTAACTAATTTATCACTGTGCATTTCTCTCTCCTTCAGAGAGTCATTTAATTTATTTACAGATTGTTGAAGAATGCAACTAGCCACAGATATTTTTAAGAACCTTTATTTTACTGCTGTGATCGGTCTGAGGCAATTGTGCTTCACAGATAAAATAACGTGTACTTTATTTTTTATATCTGTTACCATCTGTTCGTTGTACCATATTTCACCTCCTTTTATTTGTTGCCAGTATGTTTTTAAGTAGGAATAAAATGTGATTGCATGTGACATGGTAGTTGTCTCTTGTTCATATTAGCCATTCAATTAATGCAGACAGCAGATGCTTTGTGTAGAGGAATTGCATCCTCACACTACATGGTGATGTTTGATGCATTCATTGTCTGGCCATCTTTATTATTTATTATGGATTTTGGAAACTATTTCTCTGAACATTTGATTGCATGGGCACTGATTGATTCTTAAAACTAGTTGCTTCCAAAATATGTATACATGACAATATGACATAATTGTAGTGCCATGCTTACATGATTGCAGGTTTTCCATTGATCTGGATAAATCTCGAGAGCTCGAGATAGGGATTTATTGGCGTGATTGGCGTTCATTATGTGCTGTAAAATTTTTGCGGTTGGAAGATTTTGTTGATGACATTCGTCATGGAATGGCTTTGCAGTTGGAGCCACAAGGATTACTTTTTGCAGAGGTAAGTCAAATGACATTACATTACTTATTTTCTAGAGGAAATGAGTCCCAGTCATACAGACCGCTAATAAAACTGAAAAGAATATTAAAAGGGAAGAGAGTGGGATATGCATAAGAATTTTTATTTGTGATTGCCCAGTTATGTTGTAATTTAGATATATTACAAATTGAAATTACTTAAAAATTGAGCAAGGGGGTATTGAGAAACCTAGGTATATTACAAATTGAAATTACTTAAAAATTGAGCAAGGGGGTATTGAGAAACAGTTATGTGATTCTTCTGAAACATGCAAGTTGTTCTGCAATTAGTAGAAGCCTACTTTCATTTCAAGAATCAAATGTCTTCAATACGTATTGTTTCAGTCCCACTGCTGATATCTTCCTCAGGAGTCACTATTTATTAGTTAGCAGTTGAACATGATCGAAAACAGGTATTTTAAATACAAACAATTTAGGTTAGGCTTTATCATGACTGTTGCTGATCTTGAATGAAAGAACATGATTACTGTTACCGATCAGTGTTAAATTTATTTCCACAATGCATTTCTAAACACCATCATTGTTCACGAAGTGTGACAATTTATATGTGATGTATTACGACAAAGAAAAGAGCCTGTGGCGACTGGAGACAGTGCCACAGATTACCCAGTGTTGTTGCACAACACACACGTTGTACTAATTCAAATAAATCTACCTGATGATGGACGATTTAAACCTTCGCAGTGTGTTGTGTAAATAAATTAAACAGTGACCGGTTAACAGTAACAGTAAACTTGTTTAGTTCAAAAACGATATTCTTGTGTTCCTGCGTGAAAAGATCATCACCAACACTAAATTAGTATATAATATATGTCATGCCCCTTAATAGTAAGCTGACACAGCACATCAAAGGAATGATTTAAACAATTGTATATCAAAATATTCTTTGTTTAACATTCCACCAAAGTGGTTCTTACAGAGTTATTTATATTTGCCATGTGACTCTCCAGGATAGCAAGCAGTGTCATCAGTGGTGGAGGGGGGGGGGGTGCAAAAACATCCCTGTTGAAATTGAGATTACTTGTTGAGATTTGTATGGCCCCTATAACACTGGTGCCTCCTATAAAAGACGATATCTTCATCCAGCACCTGTAGCACGATTGTTGTGGTTCTTTGCTGTGGCTGGTCCCCCCCACCCCCGTGCTGACTTTTTCACACAAGCAAATCATATCAAAAATTTTACAGATAAACATATTGATTTGGAATGGGTTCAAGTGAATTCATTGCATTGTTTATCCCATGTAAAGACATATTTTATTTTGTTTCTACAAAACATTTTTCCTTTCCCTTCCATTACAATTTTTATTATTTTGGCTTAATTTTTGGGCTGTTCTTATCAGTTATTTCATATGCTCTAGAACAAGGCTTAACGAGTTGCTGATTTGAGCATGAGCACTTGCATCTGCTTGCATTCTTGCTCGTGAGCAGAGCAGTTGCGGGGTGGTGTGGAGTGAGGAAAATGTGCATGCACCATGTGATTGCAATGTCATGGGGAGCGCCAACTGTGAAATAAGTCAGTGCCAGGTGTGATAGTGGTGCTGTCTAACAACAGCAGTGGCAAGTCAACATATTGTAATAACCACAGTGTCTTGGTATTTTAGTTCACATTGTGAACATTTGTACATTTTTACAGGAAAATATGAGTTCACAAAATATTACTGTATCATTAGACACTGATTACTTTCAGGAAGTTCAATTTTTTGAAGACACTACACATCTTATCATGTCAAAGATTACAGAAACAGAAAATATGAAGGACCTGAGCAGAACAAGAGATTTTAAAAACTTAAAAGGAGACACTCTGTTGAAGAGGAGGAAAAATAAAAAATGTGTGTCATGTGGATGAGCCTACAAAATTGGATTACTTTTGGCAAAGTCCCAGCACCCTTTCACAGATGGTGATTTAATAAAAGAAACTTAGTAATTGCAGCTGAACATCTATGTTCACTTCAGTTACACATGGTGGCATTACCAAATAGGACAATCCTCCGTTCCATGTAGTTTATATCAGACAACATTCAGAGTCAGCTTTCAAAATCTATATAAAGTGTTTGTTGCATGTTCTGTGGCCCTCCATGAAAGTGTATATATCACAAGCATACAGCTGGATGTGACATTCTTAGCAGCATTGAAGAAATTGTAGAAAGAGTAGGTTTGTCTTGGAATTTATTGGTTTATATGCCTACAGGCAGAGCGCCTGTCATGGTCACAAATAGATCAGGAGTTGTAGCTTAAGTGAATAGGAAAATGAAAAGCTTTCATTATCCAATTTGCACTTATCTACAGCTTGAAATAACTGATCTGCAGTGTGACAGAGAATATATGAACAGTCCAGATTTATCCAATCATTTCTCTCATGGTTCCTCACCCTGTTCTCTATGATGGTGGAAGGGTACAGTACTTGTAGTTTGCAGGCAAATATTTACTGCCTGCTCATGGAGCATGTGGACTCTGAAGCCCTGGAGAAGAAAAGGAAATCATCTCCTTGGCTCTTCAAATTAAATCTCATTTTCGTGTGGATGCTGTTAAGAAGTAATTAAAGCTGTGCAAATGTTGTTTACCATGTGGTCATTACCAGCTTGTTTGAATTATAAAAATCGTGTATTAATCTGTGCTACAACTGTCTGTATTAATCTGTGCTACAACTGTCTGACACCTACCTCCATTCCTCTCTTCATACCTTCCACTTACTGTTCTCTCCATGGTCTTCTTCTTCTTTTCCTTCTCCTCCTTCTTCTTTTCCTTCTTCTTCTTCTTCTTCCACTTTGTGTACACACAACTTAACCTGCCTCCTCCAGGGTGAGCTACATTCCCATCTCATTTCTTTTCGATCCCTCCCTCCCAGCCATCAACCACACTTCCCTCCACCCCTCCCTTGCTCGCATTTTCCACACACGTATTCCAACTGCCACAACCTATCACCCGATTCAGGCTGCAACACCAGAGAATGTAGCTGAACTTGGGTATGTGGGGGTAGTGGTTGTTTTAAATGGCTCGGAAGAGGGTCATTTGCAGGACTTGTTTATGTGTCTATTGATCTCTTCATGACTCAACTGTATAGTGAACAGTTATGTTTATTTTATTAATGTTTCTGGTAGTTAGAGATAGACTCTTTCAGGGAAATTGCTGTAACTTAGTTGTCTCTCAGATTCTTATTAACATTTAAAAACACCGGGATAAGTAATTTATTTTAAGATACATGGGACCACAAATGTTGGGAAACATCCCAAAAGTGGATGACAGATCTTGAACATGTGACAGCACCAGATGATGACCCTCGCTGCACCTGATGTAGTTGAGCTTATTGATGTGTCACACCTGATCATCCTAACCCAAGTTAAATATTCACATGCTTGTGGCTGTAGACCTATGTGCCCGACTACAATGCTTGATGCCCGGGTTTCAAATCTTGCATGCGCAGCAAGTATTCCCCCCCCCCCATTGGGTTAGACTTTTATGTGTTTACATTGAAGTAATGTTTATTATTTCATTTACCAGTCTCTTGATCCCTGTTGGTTTATCACAAAGTACAGTACAACAAAAAACTAGCATATTGCATCACAGGTAAATGAGTATAAGCTTATGAACTGTGTCACTACTAGTCAATGACATAAGTTTTCTGCACCGAATAACGTCCATAAACGAAAGAAAGAACAAAAAGAAAGGGACACAAAATAAGAATAGCTTATGCTTGGTTACTGAGAGGAAAATAACTTCTTAACTTCTATGTTTATAATGGAGAGATATGCAACACTGTCACGTATTCGCGAGGGTAGGATCAACAAGCCCAACCGCTGCATGGCCAAATGTGTGGTACCAATATTGATATCTGAATGTCTGTCTGTCTGACTGCCAGGTTCGTCATCTGAGGATGTCACATGTTCAATGTTTATCATCCACTTTTTGGGTATTTCTCAACGTTTGTGGTCACATGTGTCTTATACTTGCTTAGTGTCATGTATGTCACTTTGGGGTTTTTAAAACAATAATACGAATCACCCTGTGTAGTGAAAAATGATTAGATTCTTTCCCTTTATTCTTTTGTTATGTATAAATATTTTGATTTTACCCAACATCTCTTATACTACAGCTGTAATATGCATCATAAAGTTTTGTTTATTTTTGACACAATTACTCTTTGTGACACAATCATAACTAGTTTTGGCCCCACAGTAGACACCTTCAGATATTATGAAAAGCAAATGGTACTGGCAAACTTTCATTATCCAGCCATAGCATCTGAAGATGGCCATTATTGGGCAAAACCCCCAAGGATTGTGCCATAAAAAGTATGTCAAAAGTGAAGAAAACTTTATAATAAGTCAATCACTGATCTCCTTAAACAGAATGTGATTTATTTTCCAAAATCTGCATTGTTTGTTTTTACAGATTAAATTTTTGAATCCAATGATAACAAGGAAACCAAAGCTTCAGCGTCAGCGTAAGATTTTCAAGCAACAAGCTAAGAATTTCCCACGTGCAAATCAGATGAATATCAATGTAGCAACATGGGCTCGTTTTCTAAAGCGATCAGCACCTTCTATACAGAACAATCACATCCGTTCTACAGAAAACCAGTCTTCAGGTAAGAGGTGGATAGTAAAAATAAGTTACATCATTCCATCTATTTTGTGGATAAGAAATGTTCCTTTAATTTGATGTGTGTCATTTAGTGAAACAAACTGAGCATTTGAATCAGACTAAAGGCAACACAGGAAGAGTACCGTATTTACTCGAATCTAAGCTGCACTTTTTTTTCTGGTTTTTGTAATCCAAAAAACCGCCTGCGGCTTAGAATCGAGTGCAAAGTAAGCGGAAGTTCTGAAAAATGTTGGTAGGTGCCACCACAACTAACTTCTGCCATTGAATATATGTAGTGCTACACAGGCATGCTTTGCAGGCACAAAGATAAATACTGGCGCCAAAACCTCTGCGTAAAAAAAATATTGTGGAAGACGAGCTTTTTTTCTCCGCCCCGAGTTTCAACCACTGCATTTTCATACATTATCTAGCAAAGTAAATACAAATGAAGTATAGTTCATCTTTGAATTTAGCAGCATTTCAATGTACTACGAAAATCCGACTGGCGAGACTGGTTGGAATGTTTGTCAATATGGCCAACTCTATGTTCTGAATTTTTTCTTACCTGTGAGAAGAGATGGTTGCTAATAGGAACTTTTATGAATTGTGAATCACATGCAATATTCTCTTCACCATAAGAATAATACGAATATAAACATTTTGCCATGTATTCTTTCGTGTTTGCTGCTATCTCATTTAACCTGTCTGCCTAATTAACTACGAAACTAGAGTGAGACAACAGCAAACGCGGAAGAATATACATATCATGTCATGTTTATATTCGTATTATTCTTGTGCCTAATAGTGATACAGACAGAAATGAAGCACGGCAATTGACTAGATTTTTAAATCTAAGATGACTCTAATTTCTGTGCAGAATGTAATGTACTAAAGAGGCGTCTGCAAAGATATTCAAACGGAGAAAAATTTTCGCTAAACTCTCGTTCAGAACATCTTCTATCATACGCATTCTATTATTTGGTTCTTGTTGATCATTATCAAAGAAAGCAGTCTCTTGCCATTGTTTTGCTAATGAGACGATTCCTCTCTCTTTTTTTTCTTTTAATTGTAAGCGGTGGTAGCGTGCACAAAAGCAAGCCATGCCGCGAGCGGCGACAGGCCGTAAACACAGAATGCAACAAACAATGCATGACACAGTATAGTAATACGTTTTTAGCTTAGTGACGTAAACACCTATAACAAAGAGAACGGCACTTATCATATCAAAGAAAAATAAGCAATCAATTCAAATCAGACGAAGCACATGAAAAAGGAAGGGTACCCGTATAAATACGGACGGAGTGCCTGACGCATAGCAATGGCTACCTGGTATAGCTTAAGTGCTAAGCTTACGACTTGAACCGAACTACTGTAGCTGTATCGTCATTCATTCGACCTAAATTGTGTCTCATATTACAATGGACCAACATTGTTTCGATTTGGAGGTGCGGCCTAAAACTTTTTTCTCCCCTTGAATTTCGAGTCTCAAATTTCAGGTGCGGCTTAGATTCGGGAAAATCTTTTTTCCTCAATTTCGAGTCTCATTTTTCAGGTGCGGCTTAGATTCGAGTGCGGCTTAGATTTGAGTAAATACGGTAACAAAATACTTGCTGTGACAATCCACACATTTTCATACCTGACTCGATCAGACGAAGTGCATTGAAATTCCTTGACATACAAACAGTTGTATGAGACTGGAGTTCTACAAAATGTTCATCAAGAAGTCAAATGCAGCAAACTACAGTATTTTTTAGATAACATTTTTGTTTTCCACTGTAAAATTTAGTTTTTATAGTTACTTAAAGCCACAAAATGTAATTTTCAGAATTACTCTTTGCATTTTGTTAGTAATTCTAAATGACCCTTGTATTTTCTTGTAGGCGGCGTACAACCTCTTCAACTATCATTTGATTTTCCTGAAGATAAACCTCAAGCCCCTGGTGAGAGTCCAGATGTACAGACTGCTGGACTTTCTGGCACTCGGCCATTGGGACTTGGGGTTGCAGTTTTACCTCCTCTTCCTCCTCTACCTGCTGATGCTACTCCTAGTCCAATATTGCCATCAACAGTTGCCGGAAAGAGGAAATCTTCACTGCCTTCAGCTCCACAAACTCCACAGCCACCGCCTCGGCTTGATGTTGAGGTAATAATTCATTGTTAAAATACTTTCAGTAGCTTCATTTTGGTTAACTGTTTATTTGGCAACATTTGTTTTTCATGCAATGTTTGAAATAATATATCTTTTTCATTTTTGAAAAAGGAAAAGGAGGAAAAAACCTCTGGCGGGTTCAAAGATCTCTCTATGTACATAGAGTTGGCTTTACTGTGTTAACACTGTTTAACCATTACTGGACTTATGGTTAAGCCTGTTGTTGTGTATATATTTTTTTACTAATACCATGCAACTTTGACAATGAGATTTTGCCTGATGCTTAGCATGAAATGAAGGTCGCATTGGATAAAGACAAACAGTGAAAATTGGATGAAAGGAGAAATGTTTTGAAAAGGAATATAATAATTACGTAAAAGTAGGTTGCTGGAAGGTGCAATACTAAAAATGCTGTGTATAGATACACTGTTCCAACAGAGGAAACAGTTTCTTTTAATCTGTTGTATTATTTTATTTTCTGAAGTCTTATATGCACTTCACCATTGTTATGTATTTGTAATACATTGTAGTTATAGACTAAAGAGTACAGAGAATACTACGTAATTACTTATTAGTGCTTTATATATACTGTGTGTGTGTGTGTGTGTGTGTGTGTGTGTGTGTGTGTGTGTGTGTGTGTGTGTGTGGGCGCGCGCGCGCGCACCTGCAGGGGGGGGGGGGAGTTGGGAGGGGGAGGGCATGTGCCTGCGTGTCAGATATTTTTTCTTATGACTGGAAGGAAGTAGTTGTGAGTAATGCATAATTATTGTTTGTGTATAGTTTAAGTCCACATTGGAGCATTTGAATTAATCCATATAACTGCAGTCTTCTGTTCACTTAAGTTTTACTTTCTTTCTGACCTGGCTGCACTTTCTTCGTCAGTATGGAGTACTGTTTTCTTTCAAAAATTTTTAGTTTTAAGTCGTGTATCACTGCTCCTGAGACTCCTGTTTTGTTCCCTGTCTTTGATTTATTGCATTGTCATATTTAACTCTGAAACCAATATGCCCTTCGTAGAACCAATTATTCTTCATTTTATTTTTTCAAAAATGTTGACTAGCCTGCTTTTTGATAAGTGACAGGAAAAAAAATTCCCCTCTTTCTTATTGTATCTAATATTGTCTCATCCCCCTCCCCCCAAATGTGTCACTTTATTAGACAACAATCTTGTCCTTCTCTTTGATGATTGCTGTGAGGATGCTTGTATCCATCTTTGTAATTTTTCTGTTGATACCTTGCTTTTCAATCTAAATAGTATGTAGAAATTACTTAATTGGATAGATAAAAAATCTACTCCCCAAGTGGCAGCAGAACACACAAGAGACAGTTGTAATTGGCCAACTCTCGGAGCCAGTGGCTCCTTCTTCAGTCAGAAGAGTTGAAGGGGAAGAAAGATGGGTGAAGCTGAAGGACTAGAGAGGTCTAAGAAAAGGGATAGATTTTGCGAAAGTCACCCAGAACTATGGGTCAGGGAAGACTTAGTATACAAAGTGAAAAGGAAAGACTGATGGGGAGTGCACTGGGTGAGATTTGAAAACCTGAGAGCTTAAAAGGTGGAAGACAGGGTAATATGCAGACATAGATTACTGCTTAAACATCATGCATGAGTTAACAAGAGTGAAGTTAATAGGAGTTCCACTTTTATTAACTCATGCATTATCTTTAAGCAGTAATCTCTGTAGGCATATTACCCTGACTTCAATCTTTAAGCTCTCAGGTTTTCAAATCTTGTCCGATGCAGTCCCCAATAATCAGTCTTTCCTTCTCATCCTGCACGGTAAGTCTCCCCTGCCCCATGGTTCTGGGTGACTTTCCCAAAATGTACCCTTTTCCTAGATATCTAGTCCTTTTCCTTCATCCCTCTTCCTTCCCCTTCAACCCTTCTGCCTGACGAAGGAGCCACTAGCACCGAAAGCTTGCCAATTACAACCATCTTTCATGTGTGTTCTGCTAATGCTTGGTGAATAGATTTTTCATCCATCCAATTAAATAATTTTGTCAATTATTGTTTGTTTTCATTGTTAAATAGTATGTAGCTACCATAAGTTGCTTCATGTTTAATTAAGAAGGTTGTGCTGTTGGTGTTCATCTAGAGAGATTTATTCTTATATATTGGCCAAGTGATTTGTTATGCTTTCTTGTTTTGTTATCCTGTATCTAATTGATCTTCCTCCTCTTTTTTTAAGTTCCAAATTATTATTTTTTCAGGATGTTTTAATCTAGAACAGGTATTCATAAAGTTTTAACTATCACCTTGAAATAATAAAGTTACATAATTAATCAATTGTATGTTTGCAGGTGCATGTCTCCCACCACACATTGAAATCCCCGCACCATAGTATTATAGCACTCCAGTAGAGGCATAGACTATTGTAAAGTGATGTTTCCTACGATAATTCACTTGTGGCAACAGCAGAAGTGTTGCAACTATGTCAGGACAATCCAGGTAGCCAT
The DNA here is from genome assembly GCF_023898315.1 of Schistocerca nitens. Taxonomy (NCBI): domain Eukaryota; kingdom Metazoa; phylum Arthropoda; class Insecta; order Orthoptera; family Acrididae; genus Schistocerca; species Schistocerca nitens. The sequence continues at coordinate 382,630,464 of NC_064618.1, read as the reverse complement.
CTGGGTTGGTCTGACACAGCTGCAATAATTCGGCTGCTTATGAAAGCAAATTACTGCACAATACTCCTCTTCATCATGGGACTGTGCCACTTTGGTTTTTGGCTTCTATAATAGATCTAGTAGCATGCTGCAGGACTGCAGCACTGCAATATCAATGTGTGCCATGACTGCAGACATGTGTCTGCAAGTAAGCAAACTAACAGAATTTTGTTTTTTCAAGATGATAATGAAAAGTTTGACTACCCCTTGTATTTACAACCTTAATTTGTTTATTGTTTAGTCAAAGTCTTGTTTCCTGAAATCTTAGCTCTATGTTTTCAGTCCGGATTATGTGTCTATCAGCCACTCAGTGTCTCAGCGATACAGTGAATTATTATTTGTACTGTCTCCATTATTTACGTTCCACACTGGGCTTTCCTTATCAGTGTTGGTATCTGGTTTTCATTTCATTTTCCATTTATGCCTGAATTTCTCCAATCAGAGTGCCCCTCTCCCCAATTCCCCAAGACAACTTGTGCTTGCCTGAAGTCCTTTTTAGTACTCTGTAAGAACTTTGTCAAGTTCCCGAATCCTTAGGTGCATAATGTGGAGTAAATTTTATATGTGACATCTAGGGATACTCCTGATAATTATTGGGATCTTACTATGTATCACCTTCTTCATGCAATGGATGATCACTGTGTTCTATTCCCTTTATATATTTTTGTCAGTATCTCTCAGGTCAGTTATATTTTTGAAATGTTTGATCACTGGTATGCTTCAGTTGATTCTGTCATGCAACTTTGCAGTTTGTAAGGTTGCCAGTTGCTGTGATCACTTTGTTGTAACTTGATGGTGATGGTGTAGCCTTTTGTAATGTTGTTTTGTATTTTTTGATTTGGGTCAAACTTCCATTTTTACTGATTGTCGTACAGAATTCTCTCTCTCTCTCTCTCTCTCTCTCTCTCTCTCTCTCTCTGTGTGTGTGTGTGTGTGTGTGTGTGTGTGTGTGTGCGCGCGCGCGCGCGCGCGCGCGCATGGTGTTTTTATGGTGCTTTTTACTTGTCGAAACATCTTGTAAATAGTTTGAGTGATGTTCCTATTGAAGATCTTACAAAAATGCTGGAAACCACTTAAAAATGGTAAAGCAACAAACTTAGAGTTTTTACTAGAAATTACTTGAATACTGAGGTATATTTCTTTTTTCTAAGCTGCTACTGCTTTACTGTTTGAAACAATCACCAGCAATTGTAGAACAGCTAGACATTTCTATTGGGTTGGTGCAGAAATTCATAGTATTTTTCCAGAAACACAACAGATACACATAACAGAGACTTTAGTCGTCAGTAATGTATTCTCCTTCACTATTTACAACAGTCCACCAGAGCTGGGGTAACTTTTCGGTCCCACGTGTATGGGAATCACCTTGTTTTAGGGTAAAGAACTCGAGCCTTGTTTGGAGTGCTTTTTCATCTGAAAAGTAAGATTCTCGAAAGTTGTTCAGTACAGGAGCAGAAAAGATAATAATCTGAGGGCTCAAGATAAGATGAATAAGGTGGGTATGGAATGATTTTCCAAGCCAACTCCTGTAGTGTTTTTTGTCAGTGTAGGCAGGATGCAGGCAGTCGTTATCATGGAGCAGCATCACTTCATGCAGTCTTCCTGGTCTTTGTTCCTGGATTGTGTCTGCAAGATATCTTAGTTTCTGACTATAAATGTCAGCAATGATGATTTTACCTTTGGGAAGCAATTTATAGTACACACCACCATCGCTGTTCCACCAGATGCATAACATTATCTTTTGTGGATGCATGCAGGTTTTTGTGCGAGGAGTTGCTGCTCTGTTTGCGCTCCACCATTCATTTCTTTTTCTTATGTTAGCATAAAGACACTTTTTCTTGTTACCAGTAATGATACAGGATGGGACATATGGCCACCCCCTGATTTTTGTGGTTTTGGCCTAGAGCATGCAATACCCATACACCTAATTTTTGAATCTTCCCGATTGCATGCAAATGCAGTGTGATTGTGGAATGATCACAGTTCTTGAGTACACTGGTGTGGATCATGAATAAGAAGAGTCTCTAATGTCAAAATGAGTCTCCTTAAAATGAGAAAACTGTTTTCTTGTCATGCTCTGTCCAATGCCATGGTCCCCATACACGGCGCAGATGTTTCTGTCTATCTACTATGTGTCACTCAGGCAGAAGAATATGTTGATTTCCCCACTTGCTGCTCCATTTTCTAGTGTCCACAACTCCACTCACCTGATCACATGACACTCAAATAGCAACAGTGAAATACAAATGAAAATGACAGTTTGTAAGTAAACCCATAACATCTGAAATATCAACGTGCAAAACAAAAAGGCTAAAAACTTGTGCACCAACGTAATACATACTCCAAGGTGACAAAGGCCATTGGATACTCCTTTTGCCCAGTGTAGTGCATAGTGCAGCAACTCGATATGGCATGGACTCAACAAGTCGTTGGAAGTCCCCTACAGAAATATTGAGCCATGCTGCCTCTGTAGCCGCCACAATTTCAAAAGTGTTACCAGTGCAGGATTCTGTGCATGAACTGACCTCTTGATTATATCAGGTGATCTGGTGGTCATATCATTCACTCAAATTGTCCAGAATGTTCTTTAAACCAGTCACAAACAATTGTGGCCCAGTGACATAGCACATTGTCATCCAAAATAATTCCATCATTGTTTGGGAACGTGAAGTCCATCAATGGCTGCAAATGGTCTCCAAGTAGCCTTAGAACATAACAATTTTCAGGCAATGATTGGTTCAGTTGGACCAGAGGACCTACTCCACCCCATGTAAACACAGCCCACAGCATTATGGGGCCACCACCAGCTTGCATAGTGCATTGTTAATGACCGGTCCATGGATTCATGCCAACCGATTAGCCCATTAAAGCCAAATTTCGCCACACTTTCATAATGGATGTGTTCGTCGTACATCTTACATTTAGTTCTATGGTTATTTCAAGCAGTGTTGCTTTTCTGATAGCATTGACAGCTCTATGCATACACCGCTGCTCTTGGTTGTTAAGTGTAGGCCGTTGTCTGTGGTGATAGGCAATGCCTGAAACTTTGTATTCTCGGCAAATTCTTGACATTGTGTATCTTGGAATACTCAATTACGTAACGATTTCCAAAATGAAATGCCCCATGTGTCTAGCTCCAACCACCATTCTACATTCAAAGTCTGTTAATTCCTGTTGTGCAGCCATAATTGCATCGGGAACTTTTTCACATGAATCACTTGAGTACAAATGACAGCTCCGCCAATTTACCACCATTGTATAAAGTGTGTACACAATATTACCGCCATTTGTATATGTGCATTTCACTGTCCCATGACTTTTGTCACCTTAGTGTATAAGATACAAGACACAAGTTGGCGCTGACTATAAAGTGGTTTTTGCAAATTGTAGAAACCAAAGTGGATTTGATCAAGAAACACATTTAGCTATTATTGATTTCGAGGATGATTTTAAAGTGCCTTAAGAAAAAAAACTATGGAATCTAATGAAACATAGAGGATACTCACTTCATCTCATTTTATCATTGAAAAGTTTTTATGAAAATAGTATGTTTGTGATTAATGTTGATGGTGAAAGTAATGGACTTGATATATGTTAATAGATAGAACCCATTACTTAATACAGGCTGTTCCAGCTTGTGTGCCTGCAGAGGGGCAGCTGGGCAGGTACAGGCACAGGTCAACAGCAGTAGGTAACAGCTGACTTGTGGGTTGTCTAGCTGCCAGGCTGTAGTGTACATGACTGTACTCCACTGGATGATCATATGGGAGCCGGTGTGGCCAAGCAACTTGCACATGTGCAGAATGTGTGTGAGAGGGCTTTCTGATGGGTAGGCTGCACTACCTGTGCATACCCGTGACTGTGATAGATGTGGGAAGGAACACCCTTGCCCAATGTGTCAGTGTTGGACCAGCCTGACTTAATTTATACATTGATGAGACTATGCGTAACTTATACCATATAAGTAATGTAAGGAATGATTGATTTTCTGTTGGTGAAGTTATTGGTTTATGATTATCACTCTTAACTGATTTTCAGGGGATAAAAGAACAGCAAACAAAAGAAAATAAATAATTCCATATAGTTTGGCAGGACAGCTACAATGTATTTACAAAGTGCCAATAGTTTCACTCGATGACTGTAAGATGTAATGGAATAAAACTCAAGTTAGTACTTAAAGACAAGAATGAGTAAATCAGAATAAAAGAAACCTGAAAATATATATTAAATTTTAGTAAGATGATTCCTATTGCTACATTGCTGAATCAAAGTAACTCTTAGGTTTTAAACAGGAAGTGTAGAGATGTTAAAAGTGTGGAGTAAGAAAGACTGAATCATACTTGTTTAGATTAGACAGAACTCTGTGCAGTAACCTGGTAAGAATATTGTAAGAGATGGTTTGAATGCCTACAGAAAATTATTTTAAAAATGCTACCAATGAATGGCAGACCAAGGTAAAGTTGGCTACTTAAAGAGGAAATAAATGTGAAGTATCATGGGAAGTGGGGAGAACAGGAAAAAAAGTAATTGAGAATTGAGCATTACAAACTGTGCAAGTCATCAGTGTGGTGCAAACACTTCTTTTGAGCAGTTTTTCATGGAAATCATTCTAGTCACTTTGTGAAGTGATGATATGGGATTAAACTGTTGGCATATTTTTATGTAGACTACATTGAACACTTCATTTTTCATAGTGTGTTAAACAGTAGCTTCCTTTGTGACTTTTAATGTTTTGTCTATTCCATGCATGCCTACTTACTTTACCTTCCATAATGTTAAATATTTGAAGTATTGTATGTTTTAATCCTATTGTAGTCATAAAGCTACTCAAATTAAACACATTGTTTTGGGGTGCGCTCTTTTAAGTTTTGATTTCTGTATAAAGTTTTTGAATGTTCTGCAGGAAATTAATAATGCTGCTGCTCAAGTTTTATATTGCTTTTACATATATGCTAGATGAAAAGTTCTGATAATCCAATAATACTCAGCACACTTAATGTAGCGCTTGAAAATTTAGCTTTCAGAATTTAAAGCACTGCGGCACAAATCCCTTGGAATTTTTTGCACCTCTTAGCACCCCAAAAGTAGAGCCCCATCATGTTACAGAGTGCATTGCGAGAGTTTGACTTCCTGCACGCGGAGGAACGGGACTTAAGCTCTGCAAGTGTGGCAGAGCCTCAGCGCTCTCCCTCGCCCCAACCAGTCATCCAGTTTCCAGACGATGAGGTACACGGTCCTACCTCTTCCCTCATTGATGGTTCATGTTATTTTCCCCTTATTAACAAATGTGTCATTCCTGCATGGGGCTGTCACCTGTAGCTCATTCAAGAGCTGCAGCAATTGCTCTTCTGTTCTACCTAGGTGATTTGGTGTGTAAATATTTGCAGATATAACATTTGTACAAAACCTCTTTGGCTAAGAACATGGCAGCTTTGGCTTGTGCATGTAAATATAACCTAATCTTTGTGTGTTTTTTAAAAAGTTCTAACAAAATTTTATAATGTGCTATTTATTCTTTGTAAAAAGGTAAGATATCTGCTACTGGCTTTCACATTTCTTAACAAAAGTAACCACATAAAAATTTTTTTAATTGATTTGTCCCTTTTAATTATTGATATAATGCTAAACTATTTAACGTTGTTATCATACTGTCTCTGTATGCATGATAATATCTGTGTATGTACGTATCTGTGTGTGTTTGCTTATTTGTTCAGGTTACCTGAGGTTAGAAATACCTTGACATTCTGCTGTCATTGAAATTTTGAAAAAAGTGTTAATATATAGTGTGCCTATATTAGAAACACTTTGGGTATGAACTTAATACTCTATGTATATACATATATCATTACTTTGGGTATATTATTAAATATATGTGGGAACATCTTCAAAAACAAAATGTAGTTACCTGTGTTCAGGTATTCTGTTTACTGTAAACTTGGAATTCTTGGATTATATAAAGGGAACGAAAATGTACCACTGTACAAAGCAAAGGTTTAACACAATGACATTTTTGATGCATTATATCTTCAGTTGCATAGTCAAGTTTCAGTTGGGGATATAACAATAATAACATCAGAACACAATTGTTTTCATGGTGGTGGTAAGAAATACCCACCAATGAAAACATTAAACTACATGCTTTTTGGTGTGCCTAAGCTGCCAAGTGTATGAGAACAAATACAGCAGCATTCACAAACACACAACTAGGCCTATATATTGATCAGTGTTGTATTTTTTCATGATTCTTATTTTCCAGTTTTTATGGTTGGAATTTTTTTTTTTTTTTTACCTGTTCCACAGAATTAACAAAATGTGTTTTAGTAATGCTGTGTTTTGTAATGAATGTGAACGAATTGTTTTCTATCTTAAAACAGTTTACTAGTACAAAAAATCCTGCTATTTGAGCTAGTGGATGTATTCTCCATAATTAAATTTTCTTATTTTCAAGAATGCTATAGCCCCAACTATATAGAATAATTCATGACAATAAATACCTTCACGCACATTGAGTTGACTGTCAGTTTCAGTTAAAGATTTTTATTGTTAGTGTGCTTTTGTTGGATTGCCTTCTAAAATCTCTGCATTGTGATAAACCACTAACATGTGTTTTGATTTTTAGTATCTGTTTTAGTGTTTAGTGTATACAACTGTAACTAAAACAGCATGCATATTTAAAGGATGCTCATGAAAATGGTTAGAAAATAAATAATTATTTTTAGTATTTGACTGTGACAAGATGCCAGCTGTATCATATCATTTTGTATACTTAGAAAGTTAGTTTTTGTTAAAAGAAGTATACTGTAAAAATTTTACTTGTTGCTGCTCTATGCATCATTCTTTTTGTTCCAATTGATATACAAGTATTAATGTAATAATGGAAAAGAAAAAAACAAATAGTTGTTTTTATAGAAACATCCATAATAATATGAAACAATGAGTAAAGATTTAGATTTTATTGTTGGATTTCTTTCCTCTCCTCTCCTCTCCTCTTGCCTCCTCTCTTCCATACATCAAAATGATTCTGTGTTCCATACTACTGTTATATATTTAATAGCTAGAAATTGCTCAGTGGTCTACTAATTGCTTTAACATACTGATGAAAAGAATAACAAAGGAGGCAAACCATACAATGAAATTTTTGAATAGTTAAGAAGGGCTCGAAAGGGGAAATACGGACAGAATTTATGTTGTATACAGGTATCATTTATAAGTTATTGCAGAGTAATAGTGAGCTGCAGTATGATCAGAAGAAGATTATATATCTTGAAAAAGATATATAGTTTCTGGTCTGTATGTAGACGTAGTACTTCTGATAGACCCACATAAAAGTGGCCACTGTCCTACCGTATGTACCTGATTATAAGACGGTCTTTTTTCCCAAATAAGTCGTTTGAAAACTATTAGGTCATATCATATTCGCAGATTAGATTGCTGCAGGGGTCAGTGTTTTTACATTGTTTAATGGATTAATGTAAGGGTCATCATATATTTAGAGGTAACTTGGGCTGTTCAGGTTTTGAATAAATTTATTTTGAAGAATTTGGAAGAGTAGGATTGAGTAAACAATGCTTTCATTTAAATAGGCTTGAGATTTCCCAATATGTTGCAGCGCTCGATATGGTATTGACCTTACTGAATTGTGTGATATTTGACTTGAGGTGCTAGTGCAAGGGATACACGAGAAACTGTGAACTAGGCACTATGACAGTATAATGCTCTGGTTAAAAATTGACAATTTTGTGAACCATTGGAGGAAATACTGTAGCATTAAATTCCATTGACTTAAAAACTTTTGTTGTATTTGAACAGATTTGTAATAAAAGTTCTCTCATATCTATGGATACCATATACATACATTTATGCTGCTTTTTAAGTACAGGTAACATTCGAAGGTGAAAATATTGCCCCTCAAAAACCATGGCTTGACTCCAAACCCAACTCAGTATTTTATTTGTTTATGAGAAACAGTAATAATTTACTAAGTGGGTTGCAAATGAAAAATTGGGTTGCTGTTCAGCAGATTAGCACAGGTATTAAAATACTGCAGAGAAACATCACCAGCTTTTAGAACAAGGTGGTGACAAGATGAAAAGAGAAACAAAATTAATCCAAAATTAAATGTATAAAAAATGAAATAAATCACTCTGCAATTGTTATTGCAAGAATGAATTACAGTGGAAAGACCTGTTGTGGAGGTAGTACCAACAGATGTCACTAGATCGTGGGACAAGCAAAAGTTCAAGAATTGGACTGAATCATGATTGCGATCTTTTATTTATGTTTTAGTTGCTGTTTTTACATGTGACCTGCACCTAGAAGATATTACTGTCTGTGCCTCCCTCTTGCTCAGCTTGGCTGAGATCTTTGATGATTGTGGGGAGGGGAGTGGTGAACAAGCAGCAAATTTTGTCATGCTACCAATCATGGGAATGTGTACTGCATTCTTTGGCTTCTACCATGTTTAAACTGGAGTTTCCCAGGATCCATACATACTCGGAATCTAACTGGCGTTAAAATTGGACAAATACTAAACAATAGAACACATTTCTGCAGGAGATGCTAGAAGTCTAGTTTGAGGCCAGTGGCATACTTCTGTATTTCATGCAGCAAAGTTGTCGACATTCACCGTGAGGTAAGATGGGAACAATATAGGGTATGTCAGCTGCTGGTTCTACACAGCCAGTGAGATAGTGGGCAGAAGTTTGAAAGCAAGAGACATTGGTAAGATAATCAGGTCAATATAGAAGTGAAATCCTCTATGTGTTCAGGAGAGACAACAATTGTGTTCTCAGGTCTCCTTGTAACCACATCAGAAATCGAAATATATTCAGAATAAATAAATAAATATTTATGAAACCAAAGATATAATGTTCACAGCTGTCCTGATTGGATGATGATGAAGATTAAAAACAGTGATACCACAGACAATGGGCTGAATAAAAAAAGGCAGTGAAGATAAAAATTAATGTAAACAATGCTTTTTGTTTATTTTATTTCTCCTTATATTATCAAAATATAGACAGTGAATAAATGGCATAAGTTTAAAACAAGTGTAATGTTAACTTTTCAGGCAGATACTTTATGTCAATAAAAGTTCATAGTTTTGTTAGATAATTTAAAAAAAAGAAAGAAAGAAGGAGAGTCGTTTTATATGCAGGGTCGTCTCATACTCTGGTAAATACTGTAAATATTTGGCTACTGTTGTCCTTACCACATGTAGGTCCCTCTCGTCCTGAGACTGATTGACCTGCTCTATCTTTTATACTTCCACAACCGATCCCTTTCTCATCCCCAAGGAAGGAACTGTTAGTTTTAAAAGCTAGAGAGTGTATCACTGGCAGCACTGCACATTTTTTCCTTCTGAAGGCAAGAATTGACGAACAATTCTCTCACATAATTTATCAGTTTTTTCGGTTGAATTTTCATTTGATACCATTGTCTTTAAAACTAAATTCATCCAAAGATGTTTTAAATGTCTGTACAAATATTTTAAAGCAATGAAGGTGGAATACACAGCAACAAAATCTAGTAGGAACAGTTGCTTACAAACTAGTGATTATTTTTGGCTAGTGGAAGGGAGAAAATACCAGAGGCAACTGAAATTTTAAGGATTAAGCAGCAAAGTTATCAAGATCTGAATGAAGAGAGAACAATCACAACATTGTAGGACACGATTAGACAAAACTGCCCTCTATCTCATCCCTGTTTTCCTTTGCCCCCCCCCCCCCCCTCCCCATTACCCTCTCCCCCAACCCCAAAGATGGTTTGTTTCTTTTATTGTTAGTTGAATTCCCATTTTGTCCTACGTTCATTCTTGATCGAATTTTGTTGTCAAATGCCCACTCCTTGAACAAATTAGGTGCTGTAGAGATACAGGCACTGGACTAGCATTTAAGAAGAGTGATGTTCAGATCACCATGTGATTGTCAGTTAGTTTGTCATGGATTCCTTAAACTGCTTAAGACAGATGACTGATATTGGAAAGGACATGGTTGATTTCCTTCCATTCCTTTGTGCAGTCTGGACGCATGCTGTACCTCTAATGACGTTGTTACTAATTGGCCATTAACTCCTCAGTTTTCCAACATCTTTCCTTATTTTGCTTGGTAGATTAACTGGCATTTGTTTTTGTGTGTCAGCCAGCTGTCAGTTGCTGTAGAATTTTTTCTATCTTTACTCAGTTGTAATTTCATTTCAAAGATTCTTTAAGTGTAACTTTATGTGCTCTTTCATAAATAGTAATTAAAAAAAAATAAGAATCTGAAAGTTCCAGTTTTAAGTTAAAAGGCTTCTGTATTGGCACACAGTGACTTTGAAAAGGGAAGAACAAAGTTACTGTCTTTCATAGATACAAATTTAAATAAATAAGAAACGGTTGTGAACATCTGAATGATGTAGTACATGTAGCCATAAGTAACTCATTAAATCTCACTTAATGTCCACTAAACATTCAGTGAAATTTACAGATGTATTTATGGCCGCATTGTAGTAAAAACAGCAACATCAGGATCTTTCAGCTCCAAATGTGTCATTGAAATTTCATTTTTTTGTTTCTTTTTTCAAAATTTCGCAAGACTCTTGTACCTTCAGATCTGCAATTTGTCAGTACCATCTGTCCCTGTTTACATTCCACTCCACTCCACTTGCTCATATTTCTGTCCAGTGTGCTGTAACTACTAATAGTGAATCATATGAAGATAAAAAAAAAATCATATAATTTCAGCTGAATTGTTATAGACACCAGAAGTTTAGTTCTTCCAATATATAGTTTGCAAATATGTGAATTGTGTAACTGATACCATTCACAGGTACCCTACGAGCAACCAGATGTTGTGAGAAGACCAATGGCACGAACATTAGAGTACAGAGACAGCGCCTATGAATCCCGTCGTCATTCACAGTTCACTGGAATGTCTATAGAAAATTTCCGCCTCCTTAGTGTACTTGGACGCGGCCACTTTGGGAAGGTACCGTTTTTATTTCAGTTCACAATTTAATGCAGGGTGTATATGGTATTTTCATTGGTATTGTTACAACTTTTAGGCGATTTTTAGCTATATTTGTTATTGAATATGTCAGTACATTAACCATTAGTCAATAAATAAAATGTAAACACTGAAGACGTGAACATTTGAGTTTAATGAAAATCAGAGCTTGTGAAAATTACCTGTAAATGCAAACTGTTTTTAAAATTAGTTTTGCGGATTTGTAAAATTTTGACTAAATCCTTTTTCATACAGAGAAGCCATCTTCAATTTTAAGTTTTGGTATCTTATTTAAATTAAATTCCTGTTGGTAGAAATTCTGACCAATGTCTTAGATTTGTGGTGGTTTGTGATAATATGCCCAACTACTGCCTTCATTGTTTGGTTGTAGTCTTCACAGTTCTTTGCTAGCAAAATAGTGTTTACATTTCTCAAAACACAAAATAATTAATATAGGCACATGAAAACAAAGAGCATGTTATGGATTGTGAGGTGACAACTAATAAGTGGAATATGTGTGGTTTTTCAAAGATTGAAATCAGTTAGGTCTTTTTCCTGAAAATTTTGTTTATGTTTTGTTTATTTTTAATGAAGGACTATGGCTTTCTTCCAGAAATGAAGCTAAACTGAATAGTTTCATTATATATATGTGTGGAGATTTCAGTCATCCAACTATCAATTAGGATAATTACAGTTTTGTAAGTGTGACAAGAATTAAAATATTACTGGATTCATTCCTTTAAAACTACCTAGAACCTCTGCAGGGCACTTACTTGTGAATTGCAGAATAGTCATGTAGCTGTAGAACAGATTGTTTGCTAGCCCACCCATAACGGAAATGTGTTGGGTCTAATGACAGCAAATAGACCTAACCTCCGTGAGGATGTCTACAGCCGGCCGCAGTGGCTGTGCGGTTCTAGGTGCTGCAGTCCGGAACCGCGGGGCTGCTACGGCCGCAGGTTTGAATCCTGCCTCGGGCATTGATGTGTGTGATGTCCTTAGGTTAGTTAGGTTTAAGTAGTTCTAAGTTCTAGGGGACTGATGACCTAAGATGTTAGTCCCAAAGTGCTCAGAGCCGTATATATATATATATATATATATATATATATATATATATATATATATATATATATATATCTAAAAAGAAAGATGATGAGACTTACCAAACAAAAGCGCTGGCAGGTCGATAGACACACAAACAAACACAAATATACACACAAAATTCAAGCTTTCGCAACAAACTGTTGCCTCATCAGGAAAGAGGGAAGGAGAGGGAAAGACGAAAGGATGTGGGTTTTAAGGGAGAGGGTAAGGAGTCATTCCAATCCCGGGAGCGGAAAGACTTACCTTAGGGGGAAAAAAGGACAGGTATACACTCGCACACACACACATATCCATCCACACATACATATATATATATATATATATATATATATATATATATATATATATATATAATGGAGGGAATCATTCCACGTAGGAAAACATATATCTAAAAACAAAGATAATGTGACTTACCAAATGAAAGTGCTGGCAGGTCGACAGACACACAAACAAACACAAACATACACACAAAATTCAAGCTTTCGCAACAAACTGTTGCCTCATCAGGAAAGAGGGAAGGAGAGGGAAAGACGAAAGGATGTGGGTTTTAAGGGAGAGGGTAAGGAGTCATTCCAATCCCGGGAGCGGAAAGACTTACCTTAGGGGGAAAAAAGGACGGGTATACACTCGCGCACGCACACACATATCCATCCACCCATATACAGACACAAGCAGACATATTTAAAGACAAAGAGTTTGGGCAGAGATGTCAGTCGAGGCAGAAGTGTAGAGGCAAAGATGTTGTTGAATGACAGGTGAGGTATGGGTGGCGGCAACTTGAGATTAGCGGAGATTGAGGCCTGGTGGATAACGGGAAGAGAGGATATATTGAAGAGCAAGTTCCCATCTCCGGAGTTCGGATAGGTTGGTGTTAGTGGGAAGTATCCAGATAACCCGGACGGTGTAACGCTGCGCCAAGATGTGCTGGCCGTGCACCAAGGCATGTTTAGCCACAGGGACTGCTGAGGGACTGCATCAGCTTTCAGACAACACCACATACAAAGTTTGCCAAGATAATCCCATTGCTGATGTCCAGGCAGAGCTTCAAGGAATCCTCAGAACCTTAGGCCCCCTACAAAACCTTTCACCTGACTCCATCAACCTCCTGACCCCACCGACACCCCGCACCCCTACCTTCTACCTTCTTCCTAAAATTCACAAACCCAATCATCCCGGCCGCCCCATTGTAGCTGGTTACCAAGTCCCCACAGAACGTATCTCCGCCTACGTAGATCAACACATTCAACCCATTACATGCAGTCTCCCATCCTTCATCAAAGACACCAACCACTTCCTCGAACGGCTGGAATCATTACCCAATCCGTTACCCCCGGAAACCATCCTTGTAACCATTGATGCCACTTCCTTATACACAAATATCCCGCACGTCCAGGGCCTCGCTGCGATGGAGCACTTCCTTTCACGCCGATCACCTGCTACCCTACCTAAAACCTCTTTCCTCATTACCTTAGCCAGCTTCATCCTGACCCACAACTTCTTCACTTTTGAAGGCCAGACATACCAACAATTAAAGGGAACAGCCATGGGTACCAGGATGGCCCCCTCATACGCCAACCTATTCATGGGTCGCTTAGAGGAAGCCTTCTTGGTTACCCAAGCCTGCCAACCCAAAGTTTGGTACAGATTTATTGATGACATCTTCATGATCTGGACTCACAGTGAAGAACAACTCCAGAATTTCCTCTCCAACCTCAACTTCTGTGGTTCCATCAGATTCACCTGGTCCTACTCCAAATCCCATGCCACTTTCCTTGATGTTGACCTCCACCTGTCCAATGGCCAGCTTCACAAGTTCGTCCACATCAAACCCACCAACAAGCAACAGTACCTGCATTATGACAGCTGCCACCCATTCCACATCAAACGGTCCCTTCCCTACAGCCTAGGTCTTCGTGGCAAACGAATCTGCTCCAGTCCGGAATCCCTGAAGCATTACACCAACAACCTGACAACAGCTTTCGCATCCCGCAACTACCCTCCCGACCTGGTACAGAAGCAAATAACCAGAGCCACTTCCTCATCCTCTCAAACCCAGAACCTCCCACAGAAGAACCACAAAAGTGCCCCACTTGTGACAGGATACTTTCCGGGACTGGATCAGATTCTGAATGTGGCTCTCCAGCAGGGATACGACTTCCTCAAATCCTGCCCTGAAATGAGATCCATCCTTCATGAAATCCTCCCCACTCCACCAAGAGTGTCTTTCCGCCGTCCACCTAACCTTTGTAACCTGTTAGTTCATCCCTATGAAATCCCCAAACCACCTTCCCTACCCTCTGGCTCCTACCCTTGTAACTGCCCCCAGTGTAAAACCTGTCCCATGCACCCTCCCACCACCACCTACTCCAGTCCTGTAACCCGGAAGGTGTACACGATCAAAGGCAGAGCCACGTGTGAAAGCAGCCACGTGATTTACCAACTGACCTGCCTACACTGTGATGCATTCTATGTGGGAATGACCAGAAATGACGAAGGTTAACTACTGTATTAGCGTGTTGTGGTTCCAGATTGTGTTGATTGGAATTTTGAGGTTTTGGAGGGAGTGGAGCTGGAAGTGGCATCTTTGCCTCTGCACTTCCGCCTCGACTGACATCTTTGCCTCTGCACTTCCGCCTCGACTGACATCTCTGCCAAAACTCTTTGTCTTTAAATATGTCTGCTTGTGTCTGTATATGTGTGGATGGATATGTGTGTGTGTGCGCGAGTGTATACCCGTCCTTTTTTCCCCCTAAGGTAAGTCTTTCCACTCCCGAGATTGGAATGACTCCTTACCCTCTCCCTTAAAACCCACATCCTTTCGTCTTTCCCTCTCCTTCCCTCTTTCCTGATGAGGCAACAGTTTGTTGCGAAAGCTTGAATTTTGTGTGTGTGTTTACGTTTGTTTGTGTGTCTATCGACCTGCCAGCGCTTTCGTTTGGTAAGTCACATCATCTTTGTTTTTAGATATATTTTTCCCACGTGGAATGTTTCCCTCTATTATATTAATATCATTAATTTGAACCCAACAATTACGTTTGTTATTGTCACTGTTGCATTTCTAAATCTTTCCTGTCGTCTTATTTTCTCTTTGTGTTTTTGCCAGTAGTTTCACTTTGTATTCACCTTCTCCTTTTTACCGTAATCTGCTATACAATTTTATCCCGCCTATATATACTCAATAATACGTAACCCACTTCCAAACCATAACCAAAAAAATTTTTTTGCCGCTTTCAACACTACCGCTGCTATAAAATCCACTGTTTCTAGTTCACAAACAGTTCCTTTCACATTTTAAACAACCATTTCGGCTAGTTCTAATAACTTTCGCTTAATTGCCATTTCTGTTTTTCCCACATCACTGATCATTTTTAGCCGCTTCCCATAGGTTTTAACGTCATTATTTCTTTGTCAGACAATTGTTAGCCTCATTCTCATAATCTGCCACCACAAAACAACTCCTTTTAATACATTACACGCAGTTTTTTCGAAATTTTCCTGAATTTCTCCGTCCTTTAACGTGTTTTGGCGGCAACACAACCACCTAACCTTTGTGCACATCGTTGTCTACCAACCCAAGTCCAACACAGCCCAGCTGTAACCAACACCTTTTCACCTTTTTCACACCAGATCTCCAGTTACTTTCCAGTTCACCTTTATCTCTCCCCATATATTTTTATTTTCATTTCAGCCTGATGTTACACTTTACACCTTCTAATACCATGTCACCCTCACAACACCCCCACAATGGCCCCATTAAGTTTTATTTACATTCCCTCCGCAAACATGCCTTCGCCCTAGCCAGATTACGCTCCCATATTCTATTTTCTCAGGCTTGTCTGACATTTGGCATTACCCCCAAAGGCCTCACACTTAAAGTTCCCATCTCTGGCTGCAACCCTTCTTTCCATCAGTCCCTATACCAGTTCCAAACTGAACAATCCATTGCCCTCACCCACCTAATCCTTCACCTACACATCAACTCAGCCAATGAACACACCCATCAACTCCTATCCTTAATAAAAGTCCTTAATCTTTCCTCTCCCACATCCACAGCGGCTGTTCAGAGCATCCTCCTACACGCCAACCGTAAATTAGAACAGCATGCCACCCTCCACCTCAAAAAACTATCCGATCTCCTGGTTTCCCACCTCCGGAAAGGCAACTCACTCACCCTTCACAACCTTTCCAGCAAACTTCAACCTCCTCTCATTGCACACAAACCCAGTCTCTCCCATCTACTCAATCTCCCACTTCCAGCTCCACTCCCTCCAAAACCTCAAAATTCCAATCAACACAATCTGGAACCACAACACACTAATTCAGTAGTTAACCTTTCCTCCAAACCTCTCTCCCAATCCAAAACCTCTGTCCTATCCAAAGGCCTCACCTTCAGCCCCACTCCCAGATTCAACCAAACAGCCCTCGTCAAAGATTTACTGTCCTACACTCGTCCTCTCTGCTGGAAATATCACTTTGCCACGAAGAAAAATGATCCTAATCCTACTCCCAATGATCCAACTCTCCAAAACACCATTCAAATTGAACCCTGCCTGGAACAGTTCCGTCCTCCGTCGCAGCGGGACCCACCTCCTCTTCCTCAAAATCACCCTCTCCAAACCTTCCAGGAATTTCTGACTTCCAGCCTTGCATCTCAATCCATCTTAAAAAACCTTAATCCTACTCCCAACATCACCACTGCTGAAGCCCAGGCTATCCGTGATCTGAAGGCTGACCGATCCATCGTCATTCTTCCGGCGGACAAGGGTTCCATGACCGTGGTACTTGATCGTCGGGAGTATGTGGCTGAGGGACTGCGTCAGCTTTCAGACAACACCACATACAAAGTTTGCCAAGGTAACCCCATTGCCGATGTCCAGGCGGAGCCTCAAGGAATCCTCAGAACCTTAGGCCCCCTGCAAAACCTTTCACCTGTCTCCATCAACCTCCTGACCCCACCGACACCTCGCACCCCTACCTTCTACCTTCTTCCTAAAATCCACAAACCCAATCAACCAGGCCGCCCCATTGTAGCTGGTTACCAAGCCCCCACAGAACGTATGTCTGCCTACGTAGATCAACACCTTCAACCCATTACATGCAGTCTCCCATCCTTTATCAAAGACACCAACCACTTTCTCGAACGCCTGGAATCCTTACCCAATCTGTTACCCCCGGAAACCATCCTTGTAACCATTGATGCCACTTCCTTATACACAAATATCCCGCACGTCCAGGGCCTCACTGCGATGGAGCATTTCCTTTCACGCCGATCACCTGCCACCCTACCTAAAACCTCTTTCCTCATCACCTTAGCCAGCTTCATCCTGACCCACAATTTCTTCACTTTTGATGGTCAGACGTACCAACAATTAAAGGGAACAGCCATGGGTACCAGGATGGCCCCCTCGTACGCCAACCTATTCATGGGTCGCTTAGAGGAAGCCTTCTTGGTTACCCAGGACTGCCAACCCAAAGTTTGGTACAGATTTATTGATGACATCTTCATGATCTGGACTCACAGTGAAGAACAACTCCAGAATTTCCTCTCCAACCTCAACTTCTGTGGTTCCATCAGATTCACCTGGTCCTACTCCAAATCCCATGCCACTTTCCTTGATGTTGACCTCCACCTGTCCAATGGCCAGCTTCACACGTTCGTCCACATCAAACCCACCAACAAGCAACAGTACCTGCATTATGACAGCTGCCACCCATTCCACATCAAACGGTCCCTTCCCTACAGCCTAGGTCTTCGTGGCAAACGAATCTGCTCCAGTCCGGAATCCCTGAAGCATTACACCAACAACCTGACAACAGCTTTCGCATCCCGCAACTACCCTCCCGACCTGGTACAGAAGCAAATAACCAGAGCCACTTCCTCATCCCCTCAAACCCAGAATCCCCCACAGAAGAACCACAAAAGTGCCCCACTTGTGACAGGATACTTTCTGGGACTGGATCAGACTCTGAACGTGGCTCTCCAGCAGGGATACGACTTCCTCAAATCCTGCCCTGAAATGAGATCCATCCTTCATGAAATCCTCCCCACTCCACCAAGAGCGTCTTTCCGCCGTCCACCTAACCTTCTTAACCTCTTGGTTCATCCCTATGAAATCCCCAAACAACGTTCCCTACCCTCTGGCTCCTACCCTTGTAGCCGCCCCTGGTGTAAAACCTGTCCCATGCACCCTCCCACCACCACCTACTCCAGTCCTGTAACCCAGAAGGTGTACACGATCAAAGGCAGAGCCACATGTGAAAGCAGCCACGTGATTACCAACTGACCTGCCTACACTGTGATGCATTCTATGTGGGAATGACCAGCAACAAACTGTCCATTCGCATGAATGGACACAGGCAGACAGTGTTTGTTGGTAATGAGGATCACCCTGTGGCTAAACATGCCTTGGTGCACGGCCAGCACATCTTGGCACAGTGTTACACCGTCCGGGTTATCTGGATACTTCCCACCATCACCAACCTATCTGAACTCCGGAGATGGGAACTTGCTCATCAATATATCCTCTCTTCCCGTTACCCACCAGGCCTCAATCTCCGCCAACTTTAAGTTGCCGCCACTCATACCTCACCTGTCATTCAACATCATCTTTGCCTCTTCACTTCCACCTCGACTGACATCTCTGCCCAAACTCTTTGTCTTTAAATATGTCTGCTTGTGTCTGTATATGTGTGGATGGATATGTGTGTGTGTGTGCGCGAATGTATACCTGTCCTTTTTTCCCCGTAAGGTAAGTCTTTCCGCTCCCGGGATTGGAATGACTCCTTACCCTTTCCCTTAAAACCCACATCCTGTCGTCTTTCCCTCTCCTTCCCTCTTTCCTGATGAGGCAACAGTTTGTTGCGAAAGCTTGAATTTTGTGTGTGTGTTTGTGTTTTTTTGTGTGTCTATCGACCTGCCAGCACTTTCGTTCGGTTAGTCACATCATCTTTGTTTTTAGATATATTTTTCCCCATGTAGAATGTTTCCATCTATATATATATATATATATATATTCAAACTGGTCTCGGTGACCATGGGACAGTTATAGCAACGTTGGTAACTAAAGTAATAATGGCAACTAAACCAAGTAGAAAGATTTGCTTGGTCAACAAATTAGATAAAGAGGCAGTAAGGCCATATCTGAACTATGAACTTGAAACATTAACCTCTGGGCAGGAGTATGTAGAAAAGATGTGCCACAAGTTTAAAACCATAACTGACCTTGCATTTGATAGTTATTTTGAGATAGCCCAAAGATAGTCATGCATGAAAACTGTTAGTGACACCATAGTCAGTGTCCAAATAGTTGTGGAGGAGTCTGGAACTGAAACTGAGGGCAACAAAGCAAAAGAAGAAATTCTGAATTCTGTTTTCAAATGTTTCTTTTATGAGAGGAAAATCCAGGAATATTCCACCAATTAAATTATCACACCATTGCAAAATGAATGAAGTTTATATTAGTGCCAGTAGATTTGACATACAAAGGAAGTCGTTAAAATTGAACAAAGCTCCAGAGCCAGGTGGAATCCCTGCCAGATTTACAGCAGAGTTATTTCCTTTTTTAACCATGATAAAAAGCTGTGGCCCATGTTTTAAGAAAGTGTAAGTCACACAAGTCTGCAAGAAGGGTGGCAGGAGCAATCTACTCAACTACTGTCTGATATCCTTGACGTCTATTTGTTGTAGAATCTTAGAATGTATTATGAAATCAAATGTGGTGGGGTATTTCAAACAGAATGACCTCCTCCATGCCAACCAGCTTGAATTCTGAAAACATCAGTCCTACAAAACCCAACTCATGTTTTTCTCTCATGACATCCTGAAAACTATGGATCAGGGCCGTTGAGCAGATGCAGTATTTCTTTACTTCCAAAAGGCATTTGACATTGTACTACAGCTCCACTTACTATCGAAAGTACGAGCGTATGAAGTATAAAGTGAAATTTGTGACTGGATTCAGAATTTCTTGGTAGGGAGGATGCAGGAAAGTCATCAATAGATGTAGAAGTAAGTTGAGGTGTACTCTAGAGAAGTATGTTGGGACACACTTTTCATGATGTACATAAATGATCTTACAGACAATATTAATAATAACCTCAGACTTTTTGTCAATGATGCATTTATCTATAATGAACTGCTGTCTGGGAAAGGTAAAAAATATTCAGTAGGATGTTGATAGTATTTTAAAGAAATGTAAAGATCGACAACCTGATTTAAATGTTCAGAAATATAAAATTTTGCACTCTACAAAATGGGAAATATTTAATGTCCTATGACTACAAAGTCAATGAGGGATAATTGCAATTGGTCAGCTCACACAAATATCAGGGTGTAAAAGTTTGTAGAGATATGAAATATATGGTCAGTCATAAGTACAGCAGGTGGTAGACCAATTTATTGGCAGAATATCTAGGGTAATGCAATCAATCAGCAAAGGAGATTGATTATGTGACCTATTGCAGAATATTGCTAAAGTGTGTGGTACCCATACCTGATAGGACTAACAGGGAATATTGAATGTCTGCAAAGGAGGTCACAACATAATGAATCTAGGAATGTACTACAACCCCTACCTATTGTTCCCCTTCATATTGCTCACAAACATAAAATTAGACAGAGGAAGAATCCCAAATAACTAATATGCTCTTCACAGTGGTTTGTAGAGAATGGATGTAGATGTAAGTATGTCGTGTACCTCGTAGGAGGGTGGTTCTTAAACACTATTATGTACGGTACATTGCTTTCACAGTTCATTGAAATAGAACTGTCCTATATTGTTCATAATTTCTCACACTCTACAGTTTGTTTTCAATTTTTTTCTATTTTTTTCAGGTTATCCTGGCACAGTATCGTAACACAGGAGAATATTTTGCAATCAAAGCTTTGAAAAAAGGTGACATCATTGCCAGAGATGAAGTAGAATCTCTTCTTTCAGAAAAAAGAATCTTTGAAGTAGCAAACACAATACGACATCCCTTTTTGGTGAACCTTTTTGCTTGCTTTCAAACAGAAGTAAGTATTGAAATTCAAATAATCAGTCATTGAACTAAAAAATATTTCACAGGGAAGATGGGGCTTGAGAGACAACTGAAAGTTTTGCATAAATATTAGTAATTATTGATATTATTTCATTTTTGGAGGATGGGGGGGTGTACGTAGAGTTCATTTTTTCCTTTTCTCAAAAATATGAAAAAACGTACATTCTTCAACTTGTTCAGCAAATTTAACAACATTTTTATTCAGAATTTTTAAAAATCTTTCTAGCTTGTTTTGAGTCCCATTCTTTTTGATCATTTAATTAATTCATTTATCACATTCTGTTGTTAGAATGGAGGATTATAGTGTTACTTAAATGGGTACTGGATATAGAAACAAACAACTATATTTGAATTGCTCTCTCATAGTACCCATCAAAGCAAATGTAATAAATTAATTAGGATACTACAACAATAAACCTTTACTGCAGTCAGTAGATAAGTGACCAAAATTATGCTAATCTGAATTATGTTGTTTTAATTTTGTTTATATTATGGTGTCATAATTCTTTTTCTTTCCCAGTGATGTAATTTCTTCCATTCACTCATTCAAAATGCCATTACCATGGTAGCATTCACTGTAACTGTAACATCCCAATAGTTTCCTCAAACAATTAGCTCAAAACTGAAGTCATTTAGTTGTCTTCATGTGTGGATTTGGGATAACAGGTGTGTTTCTTTCAGAGAGTGTGGCATAACACTTGTTTTATGGTACACAGTCACAAAATTGCCTGTTCGTGCAAGTACAGATAATTTTGCAGCGTTAATATAATTGCCACCAGTTGTTTACAGGCACAGAGCTAGACGCATGCCAGTAGAATTGTATTTGATGTGTAGCACTCAGATTATTGCTAATCAGTATGTTTGCAGTGTATGAGTATGTACAAATAGACAGAACAGAAATGGTGGCAGAAAATCACAGCCAGACTAAAAGTTCGGTACTGCGCTGACAAATGAGATGCAGCATGTCAGTTTTCCAGATTATGTTGCAAATGTGTGGAAGAGAAATTATTAATTCAAATGTTACGCAAAAATTATGATGACTGTATTATAAACTTATACCAAGAAGTCACAAAAGCTTTTCTGTAAATAAAACGTGTTATTTGCTGTAGATAAAATACATTCAAGGGCTGTCCAAAAATAAATATAGAATAAATATTTATTCAGAGAGAATTATTTGACACTAGTCACCTTCAAAGTAGTTCCCTTCAGTAGATAAGTGACCAAAATTATGCTAATCTGAATTATGTTGTTTTAATTTTGTTTATATTATGGTGTCTCTTAACATTACCGCCATAGCTGGAAGAATCGGTGGAAAGCCTCTTTGGTTATGGTGTGGAGCTGTTTCTTCTAAGTCTGCATAATGTCTTGCCTATTCTGAAATCTGGTCCGTTTTAGAATCTTTTTAGTTTAGGGAAAAGCCAGAACTCACTCGGTGCTAGGTAAGCCATATTGTGTTTGACCAAAAAACTCTGAATTAATTGAGAGTGATACTTTTGGTGAAGGTGCCAACTGCCTTCTGCCCATAAGTCTGGCCATTTATATCTCATTGCTTCACAAAGGTGATCCAGAACCTGTTGGTAGTACTCCTTTTGACATTAGTACTTTCTGGGGCGCACTTGTGATGGACTATGCCATTTGAGGCAAAAAAGATCGTCAGCGTGATTTTCACTTTGATGCGGACATGCCTCCCTTTTTGGGGTATCAAGGATGATGGATGCTTCTATTGTGATTATTCTTTGTGAGCTGTACTCATAAACAGGCACTCATCACCAGTGATCACTGTAAAGGAAGTTGGGATTACTTTTGAAAGTATCCAACTTGTCCTTTGCAATCTCTGAACAAAGTTGCTTTTGCTCAGTTGTTAGCAGCTTTGCTACTATTTTGCTGAGATTCTCCTGAGGTCGATACATTCCGTTAAAATAGAATGAATGGGTCAAATAATAAATTTAACCTTGTGTGTGAGTTCTCAGGCCGTGACTTGTCTATCCTGCATCACCAGATCCCTTATTTGTTCAACAACAACTACCACCTCATTTTCAGATATTGTGGTCCTACCTGAACATGTTTCCCTCTTCACTGATGAGTGACCATCTTTGAAACAGTTGTACCTCTTCTTTATCTGTGTGGTACCAGTTCCTCCATCCCCAAACACTTGTCGAATCTTGTGAATTGTTTCAACTTGAGAATTGCCAAGATTAAGATAAAATTTAATGCAGTAACATTATTTCACTTTTTCTGTCATTTTGCCAACACGTCAAAGTCTGACAACTACCACTTACGAGTGTTCACTCACCAATGGCTAGCCAGTGATGGGTTGTTTACGTAGTCATGAAAAAATCAGGCATATGCCTACAGACATATTGAATGCATGTGCCCTGAAGCTATTCTTGGTTTCTATAATAAAAAATAAAATTGGATACTTTTTGAATAGCCCTTGTAGATATGTAACAAGGTAATATTTGTTGGTCATCCCTGTAGTTGAGTTGTCAACCTGTAGGTTTTCTGTGTAATATTGACTGCAAGGACAGATAGTGTTGTGTCGCTCACTTCCACATATTCAACAAGGTGAAGAATACTAGCTGGGCTTAGAGAAAGGACATTACACGTTTGCTGTTTGTGGAAGTGCGAATAGGCAGCAGTAGGAGGCATCACAAAATACACTCTTGTATTATTTTTATCAGGGAAACAAACAGCTTCTGAATGTCATTTTGATGAATTTCTTGCCATACCAGAGACAAATGTGACATCAGTTTCAGTGATGTACAAAAGCCTTCTTTAAGCTTAGAAAAAGTCGTAGAGTGAGTGAAAGAAAACCTGAACAAGTCCCTTCCCACCACACCCCTCACACCCTATTTCCACTTCTCACCTGCATAACCGTCAGTGACAAAGCTGAAATGGTATACTGATGTGTCCATCAAACTCCACTCTTTTTACCCTTTTGGGTTTTTTTATATTGGCTTGCTCCTATAAAGGAGTATGTTCTTTTCCTGCTGATCTTAATTTACCAATATTTACATACTTAATACCCCTTCTTCTGTAGACACTGTGTTATAATCTGCTCAATTTTTTACTGCATTATAGGGAGTTTTAAATATGGGTATGACATTGTTACGTGCCTCAAGGTCTTCTGTCACATTTGTAGTAGTTTACAGTGTGTAGTAGTTTACAGTGTGTTTCTTTTATTCATAGTAAAATTTTGTTACAGCTGTTGTGAATATAGTGAATTTCAATGTTGTAAATGTATGGATTGTAATAAGTGTGGAAGCATTGCAACATTACAACTCATATTAGTTAAAAATGTCAGTGAATCTTCCAGTATCATATGCTGTGTGTTTCACTTCCACGCGTCTGCCTCTCGCGTCTTGGCATGCCATTGATTGCTGTGGAATCATCTATATGAATTTATATTCTCGTGATTGTTTCATATTCATATCACTTACAGTGTTTCCGAGTAAGTATGTTACTGAACTAAATATCTGTTCTTGTTAAAGGCTCATGTGTGCTTTGTAATGGAGTATGCCGCTGGTGGAGACTTAATGATGCATATACATGCAGATGTTTTCACTGAGCCTCGAGCAGTGTTTTATGCAGCTTGCGTTGTTCTTGGACTGCAGTATCTTCATGAAAGCAAAATAATATACAGGTATGTTTAGCAGCAATTAATAAAGAGTATAATTCTGGGAAACATTATTACTGAATTATGCCGCAGTTTGCATTTCAAGACTATATCAATGTCTAAGTTTGCTTATGTTTCAGAGACCTGAAACTGGATAATTTATTGCTGGATACAGAAGGTTATGTAAAAATTGCTGATTTTGGATTATGTAAGGAAGGTATGGCATATGGAGATCGGACTGGAACATTTTGTGGTACCCCCGAATTTCTTGCACCTGAAGTATTAACGGAGACATCTTACACTCGTGCTGTGGACTGGTGGGGACTTGGAGTATTAATTTTTGAAATGCTTGTTGGTGAGGTATGTTTGACAGCACAGTATTATTGTTGAAGTTACAATGACACAGATATAAGCATGTTTCCAACAGTAGAAATTATATAAGTTGTATACACTTTTGTTTAAATGACACTACTGGCCATTTTAAGATGAGAATAAAGTGTAAGTTATTAATTTTTAACACATTGCAGGGATTTGCCCCCATTGACCCATAACATAAACAAATGTAATGTATTGTGCATAAGTAGTTCATAGGAGCCATTATGGTTTATTTACACATTTCCGAACAGTCACTGAAAGCAGTCACAACCTGTGCACATCTGGGAAAAGCTGTGCTGAGCGATTTAAACCAGAAAACTTACTTGCAAGAAAGGCAGATAGCAGACTGTGTGAATCTCCAGAAGAATCTTGGCCACTTATGAAGGAGGTACCTTACAAAACCCTCTTTTGACCAATACTTAAATTTTGCTCCTTAGTGTAGGACCCATACAAGAAAGGATTGATAGAGAAAACAGACACAGTCCAAAGAAGAGCAGTGTGTTTCATTGCAGGTTTATTTATGAAGTGTGGAAGCGTCATGGAGACGTTCATCGAACTCCTGTGACAGACATTATGCGAGATATGTTGTGCTTCATAGTTGATTTACTATTACAGTTCTGCAGAAATACTTACGTAGAGCAGTCAACTGACATAGTGCTTGTTACTGTGCTGGAACAGATTCGTTTGCCACGAAGACCTAAGCTGTAGGGATACATGAAAGTGTATACCTGTGGCAAACGAATCTGCTCCAATCCTGAATCCCTGAACCATTACACCAGTAACCTGAAGACAGCTTTCGCATCCTGCAACTACCCTCCCGACCTGGCACAAAAGCAAATAACCATAGCCACTTCTTCATCCCCTCAAACCCAGAACCTCCCACAGAAGGACCCCAAAAGGGCCCCACTTGTGACAGGATACTTTACGGGACTGAATCAGACTCTGAATGTGGCTCTCCAGCAGTGATACGACGTCCTCAAATCCTGCCCTGAAATGAGACCCATCTTCACGAAATCCTCCCCACTCCACCAAGAGTGTCTTTCCGCCGTCCACCTAACCTTCGTAACCTCTTGGTTCATCCCTATGAAATCCCCAAACCACCTTCCCTACCCTCTGGATCCTACCCTTGTAACCGCCCGAGGTGTAAAACCTGTCCCATGCACCCTCCCCCCACCACCGCCTATTTCAGTCCTGTAACCCGGAAGGTGTACACGATCAGAGGAAGAGCCACGTGTGAAAGCACCCATGTGATTTAGCAACTGACATGCCTACACTGTGAAGCCTTCTATGTGGGAATGACCAGCAACAAACTGTCCACTCGCATGAACGGACACAGGCAGACAGTGTTTGTTGGTAATGAGGATCACCCTGTGGCCAAACATGCCTTGGTGCACGGCCAGCACATCTTTCCACAGTGTTACACCATCCGGGTTATCTGGATACTTCCCACTGACACCAACCTATCAGAACTCCGAAGATGGGAACTTGCCCTTTAATATATTCTCTCTTCCCGTTACCCACCAGGCCTCAACCTCCGCTAATTTCAAGTTGCCGCCCCTCGTACATCACCTGTCATTCAACAACATCTTTGCCTCTGTACTTCTGCCTTGACTGACATCTCTGCCCAACCTCTTTGAATTTACATATGTCTGTCTGTGTCTATATGTGTGTGTGTGTGTGTGTGTCTGTGTGTGTGTGTGTGTGTGTGTGTGCACCTGTCCTTTTTTCCTCGTAAGGTAAGTCTTTCCACTCCCGGGATTGGAATGACTCCTTACCCTCTCCCTTAAAACCCACATCCTTTCGGCTTTCCCTATCCTTCCCTCTATCCTGATGAAGCAACCTTGAGTTGCGAAAGATTGAAATTTGTATGTGTGTTTGTGTGTTTTTTGTTGTGTCTATCTACCAGCGCTTTCTCGTTTGGTAAGTCACAGCATCTTTGTAATAGAGGGAAACATTCCACATGGGAAAAATATATATAAAAAAACAAAGATGCTGTAACTTACCAAACGAGAAAGCGCTGGTATGTTGATAGATTGTTTAGATGATGTGACTTACCATACGAAAGTGCTGGCACGTCGATAGACACACAAACAAACACAATCATACACATAAAATTCTAGCTTTCGCAACCAACGGTTGCTTCATCAGGAAAGGGGCAAGGAGAGGGAAAGACGAAAGGATGTGGGTTTTAAGGGAGAGCATAAGGAGTCATTTCAATCCCGGGAGCGGAAATACTTACCTTAGGGGGAAAAAAGGACAGGTATACACTCGCACACACACCCATATCCAGACACAAGTAGACATTTGTAAAGGCATAGAGATTCGGCAGAGATGTCAGTCGAGGCACAAGTACAGAGGCAAAGATGTTGTTGAAAGACAGGTGAGGTATGAGCGGCGGCAACTTGAAATTAGCGGAGATTGAGGCCTGGTGGGTAACGGGAAGAGAGAATATATTGAAGAGCAAGTTCCCATCTCCGGAGTTTGGATAGGTTGGTGTTAGTGGGAAGTATCCAGATAACCCGGACAGTGTAACACTGTGCCAAGGTGTGCTGGCCGTGCACCAAGGCATGTTTAGCCTGATCCTCATTACCAACAAACACTGTCTGCCTGTGTCCATTCATGTGAATGGACAGTTCGTTGCTGGTCATTCCCACATAGAAAGCTTCACAGTGTAGGCAGGTCAGTTAGTAAATCACGTGGCTGCTTTCACACATGGCTCTGCCTTTGATCGTGTACACCTTCCGGGTTACAGGACTGGAGTAGGTGGTGGTGGGAGGGTGCATGGGACAGGTTTTACACCAGGGCTGGTTACAAGGGTAGGAGCCAGAGGGTAGGGAAGGTGGTTTGGGGATTTCATAGGGATGAACTAAGAGGTTACGAAGGTTAGGTGGACGGTGGAAAGACACTCTTGGTGGAGTGGGGAGGATTTCATGAAGGATAGATCTCATTTCAGGGCCGGATTTGAGGAAGTCGTAACCCTGCTGGAGAGCCACATTCAGAGTCTGTTCCAGTCCCGGAAAGTATCCTGTCACAAGTGGGGCACTTATGTGGTTCTTCTGTGGGAGGTTCTGGGTTTGAGGGGATGAGGAAGTGCCTCTGGTTATTTGCTTCTTACCAAGTCGGGAGGGTAGTTGCGGGATGCGAAATTGTTTTCAGGTTGTTGGTGTAATGGTTCAGGGATTCCGGACTGGAAGATGTCATCAACAATTCTGTACCAAACTTTGGGTTGGCAGGTCTGGGTAACCAAGAAGGCTTCCTCTAGGTGACCCACGAATAGGTTGGCGTACGAGGGGGCCATCGTGGTACCCATGGCTGTTCCCTTTAATTGTTGGTATGTCTGGCCTTCAAAAGTGAAGAAGTTGTGGGTCAGGATGAAGCTGGCTAAGGTAATGAGGAAAGCGGTTTTAGGTAGGGTGGCAGGTGATCGGTGTGAAAGGAAATGCTCCATCGCAGCGAGGCCCTGGACGTGCGGAATATTTGTGTATAAGGAAGTGGCATCAATGGTTACAGGGATGGTTTCCGGGGGTAACAGATTGGGTAAGGATTCCAGGCGTTCGAGAAAGTGGTTGGTGTCTTTGATGAAGGATGGGAGACTGCATGTAATGGGTTGAAGGTGTTGATCTACGTAGGCAGAGATACGTTCTGTGGGGGCTTGGTAACCAGCTACAATGGGGTGGCCGGGATGATTGTGTTTGTGAATTTTAGGTAGAAGGTAGGGGTGCGGGGTGTCGGTGGGGTCAGGAGGTTGATGGAGTCAGGTGAAAGGTTTTGCAGGGGGCCTAAGGTTCTGAGGATTCCTTGAAGCTCCGCCTGGACATCGGGAATGGGATTACCTTGGCAAACTTTGTATGTGGTGTTGTCTGAAAGCTGACGCAGTTCCTCAGCCACATACTCCCGACGATCAAGTACCACGGTCATGGAACCCTTGTCCGCCGGAAGAATGACGATGGATCGGTCAGCCTTCAGATCATGGATAGCCTGGGTTTCAGCAGTGGTGATGTTGGGAGTAGGATTAAGGTTTTTTAAGATGGATTGAGATGCAAGGCTGGAAGTCAGAAATTCCTGGAAGGTTTGGAGAGGGTGATTTTGAGGAAGAGGAGGTGGGTCCCGCTGCGACGGAGGACGGAACTGTTCCAGGCAGGGTTCAATTTGGATAGTGTCCTGGGGAGTTGGATCATTAGGAGTAGGATTAGGATCATTTTTCTTCGTGGCAAAGTGATATTTCCAGCAGAGAGGACGAGAGTAGGACAGTAAATCTTTGACGAGGGCTGTTTGGTTGAATCTGGGAGTGGGGCTGAAGGTGAGGCCTTTGGATAGGACAGAGGTTTTGGATTGGGAGAGAGGTTTGGAGGAAAGGTTAACTACTGAATTAGGGTGTTGTGGTTCCAGACTGTGTTGATTGGAATTTTGAGGTTTTGGAGGGAGTGGAGCTGGAAGTGGGAGATTGAGTAGATGGGAGAGACTGGGTTTGTGTGCAATGAGAGGAGGTTGAAGTTTGCTGGAAAGGTTGTGAAGGGTGAGTGAGTTGCCTTTCCGGATGTGGGAAACCAGGAGATTGGATAGTTTTTTGAGGTGGAGTGTGGCATGCTGTTCTAATTTACGGTTGGCGTGTAGGAGGATGCTCTGAACAGCCGCTGTGGATGTGGGAGAGGAAAGATTAAGGACTTTTATTAAGGATAGGAGTTGATGGGTGTGTTCATTGGCTGAGTTGATGTGTAGGTGAAGGATTAGGTGGGTGAGGGCAATGGATTGTTCAGTTTGGAACTGGTATAGGGACTGATGGAAAGAAGGGTTGCAGCCAGAGATGGGAACTTTAAGTGTGAGGCCTTTGGGGGTAATGCCAAATGTCAGACAAGCCTGAGAAAATAGAATATGGGAGCGTAATCTGGCTAGGGCGAAGGCATGTTTGCGGAGGGAATGTAAATAAAACTTAATGGGGCCATTGTGGGGGTGTTGTGAGGGTGACATGGTATTAGAAGGTGTAAAGTGTAACATCAGGCTGAAATGAAAATAAAAATATATGGGGAGAGATAAAGGTGAACTGGAAAGTAACTGGAGATCTGGTGTGAAAAAGGTGAAAAGGTGTTGGTTACAGCTGGGCTGTGTTGGACTTGGGTTGGTAGACAACGATGTGCACAAAGGTTAGGTGGTTGTGTTGCCGCCAAAACACGTTAAAGGACGGAGAAATTCAGGAAAATTTCGAAAAAACTGCGTGTAATGTATTAAAAGGAGTTGTTTTGTGGTGGCAGATTATGAGAATGAGGCTAACAATTGTCTGACAAAGAAATAATGACGTTAAAACCTATGGGAAGCGGCTAAAAATGATCAGTGATGTGGGAAAAACAGAAATGGCAATTAAGCGAAAGTTATTAGAACTAGCCGAAATGGTTGTTTAAAATGTGAAAGGAACTGTTTGTGAACTAGAAACGGTGGATTTTATAGCAGCGGTAGTGTTGAAAGCGGCAAAAAAATTTTTTTGGTTACGGTTTGGAAGTGGGTTACGTATTATTGAGTATATATAGGCGGGATAAAATTGTATAGCAGATTACGGTAAAAAGGAGAAGGTGAATACAAAGTGAAACTACTGGCAAAAACACAAAGAGAAAATAAGACGACAGGAAAGATTTAGAAATGCAACAGTGACAATAACAAACGTAATTGTTGGGTTCAAATTAATGATATTAATATAATAGAGGGAAACATTCCACGTGGGAAAAATACATCTAAAAACAAAGATGATGTGACTTACCGAACGAAAGCGCTGGCAGGTCGATAGACACACAAACAAACGCAAACACACACACAAAATTCAAGCTTTCGCAACAAACTGTTGCCTCATCAGGAAAGAGGGAAGGAGAGGGAAAGACAAAAGGATGTGGGTTTTAAGGGAGAGGGTAAGGAGTCATTCCAATCCCGGGAGCGGAAAGACTTACCTTAGGGGGAAAAAAGGACGGGTATACACTCGTGCACACACACACATATCCATCCACACATATACAGACACAAGCAGACATATTTAAAGACAAAGAGTTTTGGCAGAGATGTCAGTCGAGGCGGAAGTGCAGAGGCAAAGATGGCACTTCCAGCTCCACTCCCTCCAAAACCTCAAAATTCCAATCAACACAATCTGGAACCACAACACACTAATTCAGTAGTTAACCTTTCCTCCAAACCTCTCTCCCAATCCAAAACCTCTGTCCTATCCAAAGGCCTCACCTTCAGCCCCACTCCCAGATTCAACCAAACAGCCCTCGTCAAAGATTTACTGTCCTACTCTCGTCCTCTCTGCTGGAAATATCACTTTGCCACGAAGAAAAATGATCCTAATCCTACTCCTAATGATCCAACTCCCCAGGACACTATCCAAATTGAACCCTGCCTGGAACAGTTCCGTCCTCCGTCGCAGCGGGACCCACCTCCTCTTCCTCAAAATCACCCTCTCCAAACCTTCCAGGAATTTCTGACTTCCAGCCTTGCATCTCAATCCTTCTTAAAAAACCTTAATCCTACTCCCAACATCACCACTGCTGAAACCCAGGCTATCCGTGATCTGAAGGCTGACCGATCCATCGTCATTCTTCCGGCGGACAAGGGTTCCATGACCGTGGTACTTGATCGACGGGAGTATGTGGCTGAGGGACTGCGTCAGCTTTCAGACAACACCACATACAAAGTTTGCCAAGGTAATCCCATTCCCGATGTCCAGGCGGAGCTTCAAGGAATCCTCAGAACCTTAGGCCCCCTGCAAAACCTTTCACCTGACTCCATCAACCTCCTGACCCCACCGACACCCCGCACCCCTACCTTCTACCTAAAATTCACAAACACAATCATCCCGGCCACCCCATTGTAGCTGGTTACCAAGCCCCCACAGAACGTATCTCTGCCTACGTAGATCAACACCTTCAACCCATTACATGCAGTCTCCCATCCTTCATCAAAGACACCAACCACTTTCTCGAACGCCTGGAATCCTTACCCAATCTGTTACCCCCGGAAACCATCCCTGTAACCATTGATGCCACTTCCTTATACACAAATATTCCGCACGTCCAGGGCCTCGCTGCGATGGAGCATTTCCTTTCACACCGATCACCTGCCACCCTGCCTAAAACCGCTTTCCTCATTACCTTAGCGACCTTCATCCAGACCCACAACTTCTTCACTTTTGAAGGCCAGACATAGCAACAATTAAAGGGAACAGCCATGGGTACCAGGATGGCCCCCTCGTACGCCAACCTATTCATGGGTCACCTAGAGGAAGCCTTCTTGGTTACCCAGACCTGCCAACCCAAAGTTTGGTACAGAATTATTGATGACATCTTCCAGTCCGGAATCCCTGAACCATTACACCAACAACCTGAAAACAATTTCGCATCCCGCAACTACCCTCCCGACCTGGTACAGAAGCAAATAAACAGAGGCACTTCCTCATCCCTTCAAACCCAGAACCTCCCACAGAAGAACCACATAAGTGCCCCACTTGTGACAGGATACTTTCCGGGACTGGAACAGACTCTGAATGTGGCTCTCCAGCAGGGTTACGACTTCCTCAAATCCGGCCCTGAAATGAGATCCATCCTTCATGAAATCCTCCCCACTCCACCAAGAGTGTCTTTCCACCGTCCACCTAACCTTCGTAACCTCTTAGTTCATCCCTATGAAATCCCCAAACCACCTTCCCTACCCTCTGGCTCCTACCCTTGTAACCAGCCCTGGTGTAAAACCTGTCCCATGCACCCTCCCACCACCACCTACTCCAGTCCTGTAACCCGGAAGGTGTACACGATCAAAGGCAGAGCCATGTGTGAAAGCAGCCACGTGATTTACTAACTGACCTGCCTACACTGTGAAGCTTTCTATGTGGGAATGACCAGCAACGAACTGTCCATTCGCATGAATGGACACAGGCAGACAGTGTTTGTTGGTAATGAGGATCACCCTGTGGCTAAACATGCCTTGGTGCACGGCCAGCACATCTTGGCACAGTGTTACACCGTCCGGGTTATCTGGATACTTCCCACCAACACCAACCTATCCGAACTCCGGAGATGGGAACTTGCTCTTCAATATATCCTCTCTTCCTGTTACCCACCAGGCCTCAATCTCCGCCAACTTCAAGTTGCCGCCACTCATACCTCACCTGTCGTTCAACAACATCTTTGCGTCTGCACTTCCGCCTCGACTGACATCTCTGCCCAAACTCTTTGTCTTTAAATATATCTACTTGTGTCTGTATATGTGTGGATGGATATGTGTGTGTGTGCGCGAGTGTATACCCGTCCTTTTTTTCCCCCTAAGGTAAGTCTTTCCGCTCCCGGGATTGGAATGACTCCTTACCCTCTCCCTTAAAACCCAAATCCTTTCGTCTTTCCCTCTCCTTCCCTCTTTCGTGACGAGGCAACCGTTGGTTGCGGAAGCTTGAATTTTGTGTGTGTGTGTTTGTGTTTGTTTGTGTGTCTATCGACCTGCCAGCGCTTTCGTTCGGTAAATCACATCATCTTTGTTTTTAGATATATTTTTCCCATGTGGAATGTTTCCCTTTATTATATATATATATATATATATATATATATATATATATATATATATATATATATATATATATATATATATATTTTCAAACTGGTCTCGGTGACCATGAGACAGTTATAGCAACCTTGGTAACTAAAGTAAAAATGGCAGCTAAGCCAAGTAGAAAGATTTGCTTGGTCAACAAATTAGATAAAGAGGCAGTAAGGCGGGCAGGCACAAACATACACGCAAATAAGATCTTGAGATTTTTGTGTAGTGTTACATGTCAGTAGTAAACCTATTGAATAAAGATAAAAGTTTGGGGAAAAAAATCTGGTTATTTGTGGGAATAGAAACAACAGATGGAAAGAATATCTCTCTCTCTCTCTCTCTCTCTCTCTCTCTCTCTCTCATCTCTGCCCAAACTCTTTGTCGTTAAATAAGTCTGCTTGTGTCTGTATATGTGCGGATGGATAGGTGTGTGTGTGCGAGTGTATACCTGTCCTTTTTTCCCCCTTAGGTAAGTCTTTCCGTTCCCGGGATTGGATGACTCCTTATCCTCTCCCTTAAAACCCACGTCCTTTCATCTTTCCCTCTCCTTCCCTCTTTCCTGATGAAGCAACCGGGGGTTGCGAAAGCTCGAATTTTGTGTGTTTGTTTGTGTTAGTTTTTGTGTCTATCGACCTGCCAGCGCTTCGTTTGGTAAGTCACATCATCGTGTGTGTGTGTGTTTTCTGGGCTTGCTTCTCACCTTCTCTTATTTCCTCCCCTGTGTCCCCTCTCCCAGTTTAATCTTCTCTTTTCTACTTACCTGACTGCTCAGCTCAGATTAGTTGAAAAGACACTGGACTTGCATTCTGGAGAAGTGGAGTTAAACTATTCATTAGTTGCCTCCTTTTTTGTGTCAGTCTGTTTGTGTACTTCTCATGACAGGTTTATCAATACAATTAAACTGGGATAGAGCAAAATTTCTGTAGGAAAGTTTGATGATATAATGCATGTGTTCGTTAGTGGAGAGACAAATACAGGTAAGGAGATCTGTAATTGAAACATATCTGGTATGGTTAATAGGCAGTAAAACAGCAGACCAATAGGAAGACCAATGAAGAGATGGTTGGACAAAGTGAAGGAAGATATAGGAACAAGAGGAGTTGGCTGGGATATAGTCCTAAGAGAAGAATGACACATAAACAGATGTGAAGTGGAGAGTGCTTGTAAACCATTCCCAGACAACTGGAGTGGAAAACTGGTGGTGGTGGTGGTGGTGGTGGTGGTGGTGATGTGATGATGATTATGGTACAGTTAATGAACTGTTTGGTTACAATCTTGGAGACAAAAGTTATTTTGCCTCAGGCACTAATATTAAGTGGCTAGACTTTGAGGTGAACATCCTGCCTATCAGCCAGTTTTAGGTGGAGATCTGTACTCAAATTGTTGACCAAAACTCAGTTTTAATCTGTTATGTAGTTTCAATTTAGCGATTACATGCGATATTATTATGTATATTCTGTATCGTCAAAGAACAGATATTACAAATCAAGTATGAATTTTCACTCTGAAATGGAGTGTATGCTACTTTGAAACATCCAGGCAGATTAAAAATGTGTGCCGGACAGAGGTTTGAACCTGGAACTTCACCTTTGAGCCCAAGTAGTCTACCAGTTAAGCTGTCCAAGTAGTACTCATGACCCACCCTCTCAGCTTTACTTTTGCCAGTACTTCTCTCCTGCCTTCCAAACTGTAGTAGTAGTAGTAGTAGTAGTAGTAGCTTTATTCATCTGTAGATCTCGTTTTACAAGGATATAGGACATGTCCCCAAAGTATTTACAAATTTAGGTCAATTTAAAATAAGCTAATTCATATACACATATATTTACAGACTTCTAGTTAGAGACAATCATTAGATTTACTCCTGGTATAAAATAATTTTTTTTACAAAAAGCTTGTTAATTAATGTAATGTTCACTCATATCTCACTATCAGTTAATGCACACACTATACACACATTGTTTCACAACACTTCATTCACCACACACACACACACACACACACACACACACACACACACACTCAAACTGGTGATCTCTGGGCCATTTTCTGTACCACAACTTCCCATTTGCTATCCTAAAAAACTGAATCAGCATCCCTCCATAATGAGTGAGATGTTGAGCTCAGAAAGAGGAAGAGGTGT
Organism: Schistocerca nitens; assembly: GCF_023898315.1. NCBI lineage: Eukaryota > Metazoa > Arthropoda > Insecta > Orthoptera > Acrididae > Schistocerca > Schistocerca nitens. The sequence goes on along the minus strand of NC_064618.1, from coordinate 382,594,601 downwards.
TAGTATTGTGCTATGCATAGCTTGGGGGTAAGTATTTCTAGAAGGGAAAAAAAAAATAAAGTGAAGGTGTTATGTGGAATGCTGGATGTTTTATTGTCATTATTAGTATTATTATTATTATTTATTTGTATAACATTTTTTTAATCAAACCCCTACTCTGTTTTATCTAAGTAATCCTTCAATGTATAAAATGTATTGCATAACAGGTACTTTTTATCTACCTTTTTAAATAAGTGTATTTCTGCAATTTCTTTAATCTCTTTTGGTAATTTATTGTACAGTTTTATTCCTTGGTAGAAAATGCTGTTTCGAGTTTTATGTGTATTTTTTCTTGGTAAATGTAAGTTGAGTCTATCTCTTGTTGCACGGTCATAGTCAGAGCTGTTCGTGCAGTAATTACCAATGTCATTTTTGATGTGTACAACTGACTGGTAAATGTATTCACATGGAGCAGTTAAAATCCCCAGTGTTTTGAACAGATCTTTACAATGAGATCGACTAGTATTTTTGATTATTATTTTTATGACTCTTTTCTGGAGTTTGAAAATTGTGTTCATATTTTGTGCATTTGTTCCCCAAAAAAGAATGCCCATAGCTAAGAATTGAGTATACATATGAATAATATGTAACTAAAAGTCTCTGCATGTTACATACTGATGATAGGATTCCAAGGGCATAACATGCTGATGATATTCTATTTGCAAGTACCTTTGTGTGTTCACACCACTTCAACTGAGAATCAATATTCATTCCTAGAAATTTGGCATTTGTTACACAGTCTATAGAGGTGCCATCTACATTGAGTTCAACATTGTCATATTTCCTCTTGAAACTGAAATTCTTGGCATTAGTTATCTTTATGTTCAATGTCACGTCATTGCTTATTGACCAATCATAAACTTCCTTGAGAATTTCATTTGCTTTCTCGGCAAGGAGTTCTCTTGTTTTCTCAGTTGACTATAATGTTGTTGTCATCAGTGAAGAGAATTTTTTCACCATGAGTAACACTACTGGGAAAGTCATTGATGTATGTCAGGAACATTGTTGGTCCTAATATGCTACCTTGTGGAACCAATGTATTTTGGTTCTGATAAGTGTTTTACTAAATGTTTGGATCTATTTGAAGTATGTGTTAACTCTACCCTTTGTACCCTATCTGTTAGGTATGATGGAAACCTGTCATTAGCTACCCCTCTTATTCCTAATGCTTCTAATTTATTTAATAGAATCTTGTTGTCGACAGTATCAAACGCCATAGAAAGATCCAAAAATATGCCTGTGACACACTCATCTTTATCAAGAGCATCAAGTACAACTTTTGTGAATTCTACTATGGCTGACTCTGTATTTTGGCCACTTCAGAAGCCAAACTGTGATTCACTTAAAAGATTGTATTTATTCAGGTAATTCATTAATCTGTCTTTCAAAATTGCTTTTATTTTTTTTGAGAATGATGACAGCAGGGGAATGGGCCAGTAATTTTCTATGCCTTCTCCATTACCTTTCTTAAGCAAAGGTACGACTCTTGCCTGTTTTAACTGCTCTGGAAATGTCCCTGAAGTGAAGGATTCATTTATTATATTTGTTAAGTGGCCTTGTATAATCCCTATGCATTGTTTCAGTATGCACATTGGTACTTCATCTAAGCCTAGCGACTTTTTATTTTTTAGTTTTTGAACATTTTCATTGACTTCATTCTTTGTGGTTGGAAGTAACATCGTTGTATTTAGTGCAAAAGTATTTACAGGTGTTACGTTTGTTTGGGGGAATTTTTGCTGTAATTTCTCCGCAATACTTGAAAAATGCACTTTTACATAGTTTGCTAAGTGTTGTGGATCATTTATTACCTTATCCCACTCCCTTAGCAGTATGTTATTCTGCGTTTGTTTGCCTCTCCCCGTTTCCTTTTTTATAACATCCCAGACTGATTTGCTTTTATTCTCTGCATTATATATTACTTTGTCATTAAATAACTTTTTTGCAGCAATCAGCACCTTCCTATAGATCGTTTTGTATCTATGATAGAAATTTAAGAATTCTGGATCATTGCGAATCTTTTTCATGGAACTGAGGTGTTTAAGTGTTTGGGAGGACTTCTTAATACGTTCTGTTGTCCATCTGTTTTTGTGAGATGTTGATACAGACATGCATACTTTTGGAAATGCCTTTTCAAAGTTCAATTTAAACATTATTTTGATTTCTGATAGATATCGTTTGTAGGCTTGTAGTTTAGGGAATGATTCGATGCCTGATTTGTTGTTACTTGATAGAGATGGTCCAAGATCTTTTACAGCTTCATCACATTTTTCCCTGTCCTTATTTGTGGCCACATGGTGAATTACTGGAGGAAGTAAAGCAGAAACAGGTCGTGAATCTTGCTTGGGTGACTCAGTACAGCATTTGCATGCAAAGCCAAAGGTTCCAGTCCTGGTCCAGCACACACTTTTAATCTACCAGGAAGTTTCAGATATCACAACTTATTAGATTACACATATGTAAAAAAAAATACACACATTTTGTGTACATAATGCCATAGGTAAGAAATTATTTTGGGAATTTGCCATATGTTGTATTTTAGTGCCAGAAATAACTAATACAATCTTTAACAAGTATGCCCGCAAATGGCATTTGATGTGGTTGACCATTGGCTTTGAGAAACATGTGCTCTCTCTCTCTCTCTCTCTCTCTCTCTCTCTCTCCCTCTCTCTCTCAAAAAGTCCATTGACAAAAGTTCCCCTATTTATCAATCTTTTTGCTGCAATGTTTTCACAAGTTCATTAGTAATGCTTTGCATACAGCCGACACCCCAGAGGCTTTATGCGGTAGTGGAGACATCAGATGATTTCTCTAACAGAAGTTCACACATCTTAACGTGATGAAAGAATGAAAAAATTGCATGAAATGTAACAGAAAAATGGACATTGCATGTCAGATTGCTATCTACTACACTACATTCTTGTGTTGTAACTTATTTACAAAATTTAGCTGTATTTTCTTGCCTCACATTTTATTTAAATTAAAAGTTTGCAAAACACTAAGAAATCTGCAATGTATTTTTCAGTATCAAATAATTTATTTGTTTCATTATATATTACTCATGTCTCTGCGATGTTTGAACAAAGTAAATAAAATATTCAAAATCATTTAATTTTCTTACATTTCATATGTCTGAAAAATTGTACCCTGTGTTTTACTATGTGATTGTGGCACACAAGACCACAGTAGGACACAGTGTTTTTTATATTGTTTTCTCTTACAGTCTCCATTCCCAGGAGATGATGAAGAAGAAGTTTTTGATTCAATTGTGAATGATGAAGTGAGATATCCCAGGTTCCTATCATTGGAAGCAATTGCCATCATGAGACGTGTAAGATTATTTTCTGATTTCCTTTTTCCTTCATTCTTATTCTCTAATCATAATGTAAAGAGTTGATTAGTGTGATGAGTGTATTTATTATCTGTTTCTGTTGTAGCCATAGTTTGCAGTATCAAAGGATAGTTCTCTGGATGTGTCTTTACCATGTGCACCTCTTTAGCAGGCATATTGTCATCTCATGCAGATTCAGTTTTAGTGGCATCACATGGACTCTTCTAAAAATCTTCTGAAAACATATTACAGCATAACAATTTCTGGTTATGATTCTTCAGTTCTACAGACATATTTGTTAATCGAAGAGTTCAAAGTGTGCTGCTGGTTTGTAATGTCCAACGAGCACAATGTTTCAGCAATCAGACATGTCTCCACCGTCAGATGCATTGACAAATTGACTACCTGCATGCAGACAGCAGATTTATATTCCCTTTTCCTGCCGGCTGTCCTATAAGCAGTTGCACCCGAGGGCGCACGTGTTGGTGGCAGAGGAGGTGATCACATCGGCATTTATGGCTGGTGACACCTTGAAGGGTGCCTCAGTTGTGATAGAGCGGGCAGTCGAAATGTTGTGTTTGCTCAGTGTCTGCTTCATTAGATGCGGCACAGATTAACAAACTTTGCTGAGACTATAGCTGCCGCCCTGGATGGTGACATTGTCCCCCGGTGCATACTTCAACGACTCTAATGACAGTGTCGCAGTATTAGGAAGTTTGTGCATTGTGGACTGTTCAGTCAACAGATACACCGTGAATCTGAGGAATCACATCACATACCTTTACAAGGAGGAAATGTATCGCAGCATCAATAAATTTGACAAGCTGCACCACTGAAGATGCTGTATGCCAAGTTCTCTTACATTTCAGAAGAGATGTGCCAAAGTTCACTAAGGTCCCCCATCACTTCGATTCAGCAGCAGCCAGGAGAATCGAGAAGCGGGCCAGCCATGCCTTAGTACATAAGAGGATACAATTTATCTGCTGGAGCTGTGAGGCTAACTCCCAGGAACTATTTAAACTTATGCTCACTTTAATTCCTGGAGCTGGGACTGAATTGATGGTGTTACCTCGGTTGCACTGATCCACACGTAGGAGGGCTACAGGACATCAAACATAGAAATTTTTACATCTTGTTGACAAACCGTCACTGGAAGCCCTCTGCAAGTCTGTCATCATTCTGGCTGAGATGCAGCTGAGTGACCATGCAACTTCAGTTCTGGATAGGGGACTCAACTTTGCTCCCATCCCTAAGTTCACATGGGTTGTGGACGTCATCAAAACAGTTGAGCAAGTTGCAGCACAACTAAAGCCTGAAGCAGGTACATTGCGTATTCTGTTATGCTCTGATGATAACTAGGCCTACCAAGTCAAACATTACCAGCAGAGAGAGGGCGGCCATTCGTGACCTGAGAGTGTGCCCTGAGATTGTCATATTACCTGCTGAAAAAGACAACGCCACTGTTGTTCTTTCCCGCAAGGACTACATTGAGAAGATGCAGAGCCTGCTAGATTATGACTCATACAGGGAGATCAATGCTGACCTCCACCAAGAAAGTGGGAAACAAAACTAGGGCACTTCTCAAGGGCTCGGATTGACCAGAGGGAGACATCAAGAAATTGTCACAACAAGGACCTGTACTGCCAGGACTTCATGGAGTCCCCAAGGTCCACAGAGGCGGAGTTCTGCCATACTCAGTTGTCAACATCATTAGGTCTTCTACACATTTGCAAGCAAAGTTCCTGAAAGACATACTAGCCTCTTACGTGGGGAAATGCCTCCATCATGTCCACAGTTATGTGGATTTTTTAAATGTCTCAACAATTTCAGGCTGAAGGACCCAGATATTCTGGTGAGTTTTGACAACATTGACTTATTGGCCAAAAATTTGTCAGGAAGAACAACTTTTTCAGGTAGGTTCTGAACTCTACACATTTTTTATGTAATGGACAACACTGTGAACAAAAAGCGGGAGTCACACTGGGCAACCTCCTCTTGCCTGAGATTGTGAATTTATAGATGGAGCACTTCTAGGGAAAAGCTCAGAAGTTATCCAAATGGAAGCTCATGCGCTTTTTCCATTATGTAGGTGACACATTCATCATCTGGCACTGTGGAAGGGACAAACTACATGACTCCCTCGCACGTCTGGACTCCATTCATCCCAAAGTCAAATTGACTGAGGAGACTAAGGAAGAAGAAAGACGACTACCATTCCTTGATGACACGGTCAAGAGACAAGCTGATGGATCCTGGGCCACAGTGTGTAACAGAAGAAAACACATAGTGGCCTGTACTTGCACACACACAAACCAGGCACTGACATGCACAGAGGAATGATTTACTATAGTGGGGTGCACACGGAAAGGCAGCTGGGTGAAGTGTTCTGCACAGACAGAGGGGGGAAGTGCTTGAGATGTTGCCAATTTGCCCTTTTTAAGTTGCCAGTACTGCTTTGTCAGCTGGCTGGGCACTAGTGCTCACCTGCACCTAGCAATATTGTTAGTCATCAAAGTTTCACTATTCTAATGGATATGCTGTGCACCTAGTAAGGAATATTTTACTTTCATTTTAATTTAACATTTCAGCCAGAGATTGTGAGCAGTTTGTCTTGCTATTTTCATGAATTCCAAACTGTTTCAAACCATTTTTGATTTACTGATCTACTGATCTGTGCGATGACAAAAATAATGTGTTTTTCATTCTTGTACGTGATTCATCTTACTGAGATGAAATAGCATGAGTGGTTTCCTAAGTTAACAAGCACCCTCTTCACCTTGTAGTAGAAACCATATGGAAGTGTTTGACAAATTGTCAGTAAATTCTTCATTTATATTGCCATGAACATTTACTTCCTGCATAGATTAACTTATATAGAAAGGAATTCTGATATCATAACCACATAAATGAAAATAAGCTATTGATATTGTAGACATCACAATTGTCTGCCACCATTTCAAAATGATCAGGCAGCAACAAAACTGGCAGATATTGAAATGATCTTGATTGAAAAAGTGAAAAATTGTGTTCTAGCAAATATGACAGCAATGAGAATGAATTTTAATAGGAACTTGTCTCTACAAAAACTGCACTCTCTAGCGAAGTATACCTGGAGCAGCCAAACCAGGCTCTCGTGTAAAGAATATATGTAGAACTGAGCAAGGGGACTGAAATATATCTGAGTGAAAATATGAACGAAATACTTTGCGTTTCTCAACAGTGACATTATTGTTCATTGAAACAATGCTATCTGTTCATCAATACTTGTGCTTAATATATTCAAGTCAATCTTATGAACTACTTATGTAAACAGTCTTGTAATTGCTCAGTCTGTCAAATCATTAATAGTAGCAATAATAATAATAATAATAATAATAATAATAATAATAATATTAATAGTTACTATTAAAATCAGTCTTGATCAGAAATTTATTTAGCAGAAAGTAATCGGATTACAGGCAGCTTAAGAGTAAATGAGACATTACAAGGACAATTTTAAAACATTAGTGGTAACAAACAGGAACAAGTGTATGAAAGTTACCAGAATAAATAAATTTGTGATCAAGACTGAGTTTAATAGGAAGTATTACTAATAACATTGATCACAGTCTGCTCCCACGATGTATTCAAAAGTGAATAATAATATTGTCGGATGTAAGAAGGTCTCAAGTGCTGATGGTTCCACACAGACTTAATTATGTTCATACATTCTGGGAATCCCGACGATTTTTCCCTGTTATCAACATAGATACCAAGATATCAGTCCCATAGATTCCAGGACATCCAAGAATTTTTTAATTTCAAGTTTGAAGTCTGATAAGAAATCACAAGGAAAATATATTTTTCATGTGATATAATTATCTGTTTTTTTCCCCTTTGCTATAACTGTGAAATTTTCATAGGCCTCAGTATGTGAGATAAATTTCAACTCTATACGTCTACCTGTTCATTAGAAGAGGGTTTTTACAATCAGAAAGACAAGACAAGCATACAAAAAAGTGATCCGATAATGGTTCTGTTTTTACCAATTGAGGTATGGAACCCAAAAAAGACTAGTTTTGTGAGATGTGAGAAATTATTTTCATGTATGCTGTATGATAGTATCTGGCGATCACTACTTGCCTCTATACAAATAAAATATAAAATTGCATAATCACTGTTTCAGAGAGGGACTCGTAGCTGTTAATAATATTTAATACAATCTTGGAATCAAGAGCCACACAGACAAAGTAATGATGAATTTAGGACTTTTTACCAAGTGCAGGTCAATAAGTTGAAGCCATCATCTTCACTGTCCGACTGTGATAAATCTGACTTGTGAAGGTTTATTATGAAAGGCTCCATAATACAGTCTCTTGTTGATAGTCTTCAGCTTGCAATTTTTCTGCATACCTTACACACTTTTCCCATGCGTAAATTGTGGTGCTCTCGATTGCTGCGTGTGCAGGACTCTTCAATTTTAAAAGTATTATTCATATTCATCTCTATGATGTAAGCTTTTAATTGTGCCCATGTTATCTTCATGGGATTGTAATGGCAGTGGTATGGTGGAAATCTAATTGCTTGATGCCCTTGCTGTTTAGTAATCTCACCCGTCTCATAGGTACAATAGGCTGGCACATTGGCATTGACAAGCAGAATCAGTTAACTCTGATTCATGATGGATTGTGAGCCATGCTATTGTTCGATAACAAAGTGACTGTATCAGATTTCCATTTAGGGTGGTAGGGACTTTGTTCAGTTGTACTGCATGGTCGCTGGCATTGTCATTACAATTATCTGAATTTGGATGAAGATATGGCAATAATTGTTTTGTAAACCATTGTTTGAATAAACTGTATGTCATCTCACTGTGGTTAACTATTAGTTTACTCTCAGGAATAAACTCTGTGTCCACTGATCCTGCATGTACAATAATAATGTGACTACGGGTCCTTACTGGAAATTTAAGATCACCAAGCCCATCGATCATTTTCCAGCACATTGACATTGCATGGTTTTGCTCACATTCATTTCATGGAAATAATAAATGTAAAATGCCCTTCTGTCTCGAATCTCCTGTATTACTTTTAAAAATACAGTCCTTATAGCCACAATATTACTTCTCTCTATAAGAAATTTTCTCCCATCATACATCTTATGGTATCAAAAGCCAATGTCCTTTAATAATGTTAACATTGTCTATAGATTGTAATTAAAATTAAAGTTCTCTTTTGTTACCAAAGCTAAATTGCCTGCTGTGTGTATTCATCTCTTGAAAACATTTTAAATATTGTAGTACATAGAAAATTAATCCAGATTGAATACTTCTTACAATTGTGTCATTTCTGTGGCTATTTAAAAGATGCTGACCCACTCAATATGGTAAACACGTTTGTTTTGTTGGAGACACAATGCGCACTTCTCAGTCCCACACCACATACCTCAGCTGTTCTCTCCTGGCTGTTGGAAACATCGGAGCAAGCACAATTCAGTGATGAGTCGTGTGCTTCAGACTCTCTTTTGAAGAAGTTATACTTGCAGAACATTAAATCTCTTGCTTGTTTGTGTAACACTTGGCTTTTTTCATCCATCAGCCATAACAAACACTTTGCAATCAATATGGCCACATACTCCGGAGAAAAGACCACCACTACATGTTCAAACTACATTCAGCCACTGCGTGAAGCAGGCTGAAACAGTGAAATGATGCGTTTGGCTGGAGCATCACATGGCACACTGTTCCTTGCTACTTTGCATCACCCCATCACCCACCCTCTCACCTGCACACCTCTATAAAAACTGTAGCACGCAGGATGCACATAATCTCTGATGCAGAATGTCTTCTCTGGATACTACTGTGTCAAGAAAAAAAAATTGCTTGAAATGGTAAATAATGTTCATTCTGCACCTGTCCATTTCACTACAACCTGTGGAGATGGGCAAAGTCACTGAGAAAAAAGCAGCCAGTACATTACCATAAAACTGTGCATTGGGAAATGTGGTACATACTGAAAAATCACTAAGTGAGAACTGTCTTTTGTTTGCCCAGTAAAACATGAATATTATTGAGGAGCATGAAAGATGACCTCGGTTTACAGAAGGCTGGCGTATATCGGATACTATACCAACATGGCAAGATATATATTGGGCAAACAGTGTGCATCATTGAAGAGCAATACTGAGAACACCAGTTGCACGTTTGACATATGTATACCAACAAGTCAGCGGTTGCAGACCAGTATTTGCCCGAGACTCATGCAGTGGAATATGAACATACAATAGCAGACGCTTCCAAATACTGGATCGATTTGTTAAAGAAACCATGAAAATATGCATCAGGGACAATCTCATCAGTCAGGGCTGCAGCTATAATCTCAGAGAGGCTTGAGAGCCAGCATTGGCACTTAATAAGAAGAAACTTGGCAAACATGTTCTGGCAGTCAGAGTAAATGCAGCATCTACGCCCACAATTCCGCTACAGAGGGTCGACAAAATTTCCTTCATTAGGGTGAGGGAAAAAGGAGATAGTGTTGGCAAGAACGGGTAGGATGGCCTCATTCAGGAACAGTGAGGTAATGGGGGGTAAGTGAGGCAAAATTAAAGTGAACGGCATAGATGATGTGGTTAGGTCAAAGATCAGTTGCTGAAATCAGCTTTATTACATAAAGAGAGAGTAAATGTTTTCCTCTTCTAGTTTTACATTCTGATACAACACTTTTGTTCCCCTCTTTGTGCTGCCAAGGTTTTTGAACAAATGATCAGTGTGGCTATGGGAGGTCCTTTATCTTCCATAACTGCAAACTTATTTACAGAAAGGATTCATTTTAAAATTCTAACCATTTTGATTGGCAGTGATCCAGCGACGGTATGCTATTTAATTACAGGATGTATATACAGCCACATCGGTTGCACAAAATTTTTGTCACTTGACCACGGTTTTGATTGCACTAGGGCAATGTTCATGAGAATAGAAAAATTACATGGAATACTTAAAAAATATAATGACATGGCTTGAAGTAAAATACACATAATAGGATTACTTCCATAATTTATGTATAAATAGAATGTACTTACATGTAATCACACCATGGCTAAAAACTCTAAGAAGAAAGTGCTCTCGTCAAACAGAAATGTTACAGGAATAAAAACTAAAATGTAAAAGTATAACATGATTGTCAAATTGATAAAATACTCAGTGGAATAATGACAGCCACAAGGTTGCTTAGGACCAAGTGCGGCATAACACAGCCACTACCGTCAGACTAAACGGCTAACAGGCCGAGGCAGCCACGAAAAGAGATTCGCGCCATCTATTAGGAAGTAATCGAATTACAGACAAGTTAAGAGTAAATGAGGCATTGCAAGGACAATTTTAAAACATTACTGGTAACAAACAGGAACCAGTGTATGAAAGTTACAACATAACATCACAGTCTTTTTTACAAAAGAAAATACAGTTCAGGTAGTACACAGAGAAAACTTAAAATTGAAAGGGAAAACCATATTTAGGAGACTAAATTGAGGAGATATTGTCATTCAGACAATTTTAACTAGCGGCTCTATACTTGAAAAAAGTTTTAGTTGCGTAATTTCAACTGTTCGTTAAGAATGAGACCGTCCTTCAGAGATAGGTGTTTAAAAATCTCTAGCTCTTTTAAGATCTATCTATTTGACAGTCATGTTATACTTGTACATTTTAGTTTTTATTCCTGTGATATTTCTGTTTGATGAGAGCACTTTTGCTCAGACCTTTTTAACCATGGTGTGATTACATGTAAGTACATTCTGTTTGTATGTAAATTATGCAAGTAATTCTATTAAGTGAATTTTATGTCAGGCCATGTCATTATATTTTTTAGGTATTCCATGCAATTTTTATTCTGATGAAGATTGCCCTAGTGCAGTCGAAACTATGGCCAAGTGATAACTGATGTGGCTGTGTATACATCCTGTCATTAAATAGCATACGATTGCTAGATCACAGCCAATCAAAATGTTTAAAATTTCAAGATTCCTACCTGCCCATGTATGTAAAGCTGTTACGAAGTACAATGACTTGAAAATGAAAATTCTGAATACAGGTATGGCAGTTAATTTCAATAAACAGTGTGAAATGAGGGGACTTAAACCTAATTATGTGAAGTGTTATCTGTACTTTAAGCAGTAAGAACCAAATATTTTCAAACGTTCAGTACAAAAAGTCATGTCTGAAAAATAAGTGTCATGTATACTAAGAAGGATGCATTAAATGAAAAAAACTTATTATTTGTACTTAGAATTAACAAACATTTTTAAGGTTCATTATAATATTCAAATTGTTGATTTTTGGTTCCACATTAACGAAAGCTTAGCCAACTGTAGACAAAACATTCTCGTTAGACATGAAAAGAAATTAAGCAAACTGCAATGCCTTCTGCCTGTAAAATCATGTAATCCACCTCGTTTTAGAAAAAGTGAACATAAATTCTATGACAGGATTTTAAATAAAACTGACATTAATTTTACAAAAGCTGAGATGTCGCTACTGGAGAAAGGCTTAAATTATAGTGTCATGCCTCAGATATCAAACCGAAATGTACCAGAAAATTTTCTTGTTGATTTAAAATCAGGCCTAGACAGTGTAAAAAATTGACAGTTTCCGTCAGACTAGAGTAGCACGACATTTGTAATATCGTCAGCAAAAACTTAACCAAATCTCATAATTTTGTTAACTCTGACAAAAAACTAATTAAAACCGTAAATACCAAGCTTGTAGAAAAAGATGCTTTGGTTATGAAGGCTGGTAAGGGTAATACCATTGTCATTGCTAGTAAACAAGAATATGTTACAAAAACTTTACAGTTCTTTGAGGAAAACAATATTTTCAGGCTACATGAGGACCCCACGCCAACTTTGCACAAAGAAGTGAGAACCGCAATTAACAATGCCAAATCTCTTTTTAAACCTTTTCAAAAAAAGTAGCTAATCAACATGAATCCTCAACCGCATAATTTACGAGCTCAGTTTAAAGTCTGTTAAAAAGACCATCTGATCTGCCCATTTTCCAACGGTATGAATAGTGCCTATCACGAATTAGCCAAATTTCTGCAAGACATTTTGAAAAAATCGTTTGTTTTCCATAATAATTATTCTGTTTCCGATTATGAAGATTTAGTTAGTAAAATTAAAGACATTCACTGTGATAGGGATACGAAATTACTTTCTTTTGACATTAAAAATCTTTACACAAATGTGCCAATACATGCAACCTTAGACATAGTAGAGAAAAAATTACATTTGTTCAAAAAAGACTTATCTGATGAGCAAATCACCGATCTTGTGAATTTACTTTGTAATGTAGTGAAATACAATTATTTTGAGTTTAATGGAAAACTATATCAACAACTAGCTGGCCTTGCAATGGGGAACCCCTTAGCAGGAATCCTTGCAGATGTGTTCATTAATTCCTTAAATTGAAATTTTTCAATAATTTCTCAGCATCAACTGTAGGCATTCTTTCGTACGCTAGATACGTCGACGACATCTTGATTATTTACAAGGGGCCTAAGGACAATATTGATTGAGTTTTCAATATGTTTAATGGTTTTCACAAAAATATTTCTTTCACTTATGAACGTGAAAATGAGTTCCGCCAGTTAAACTTTCTACATCTCACTCTTATGATAGTGTACAACAAAATTAGCTCAATATCTCTTGTAAAGAAACCAGTTCTGATGAAATTATACCTTTCACTTCGGCACACCTGTATTCTCATAAGAAAGCCTTTTTTCATTCAGCTATCTGTAGAGCCACCTCCACCCCCATTTCTAGTGAAAATCTCAACTTCGAAAGATACACATACTTTCTGCAAACTTTGGGGTAGCACCTTATATCATATCCTAAACTTTTTGTCCATTCAAATCATTCATACATTCCTCCAGTGTAGTGAAAATCAAGCCTGAGATAGCTATTTTTTCTGGACCAATACATTGTTGTAAAAGATTTAATTTTATGCTAGTGTCTAAAATCTGTTTTTTACTTTTGTAAATTTCCATTCAGTAGATTCTATTATTTGTTTTAGGTCAGTATTTACTTCATTAAATTCTTCAGATACCTCATTCCTAACAAGATACTCTGCTAAAGAACTCGGAACGTAATTTGCATTTTAAATCCATCATTGTTTACTTTAACTCAGATATTGATTATCCTAGCAGTTTCTTTGTGTCACAAAGTAATATGACTGTCTATCTTAGGATAGGTTGTGTCAAATTTTGAATTTAGATGTCCCATTTCACCACCAGTTTCTACCTTTAATCATTCAAATCTACCCTTTTGATCTGCTTTAAATTGTTCACTAAAGTTTTTCAAAAGATCCTTCAGATGTTCTTTATTTTTTATGGATTAGTACTGGAATACAATGTAAATAATATTAAGTAAATATCACTTCACAGATCATGAAAGCTAAAAGTCTCATGTTTATATGGCCTACTTGAATTTTCTGTAATACAGGCTTGCATTGTCTTGTGGTGCTGCTTTGTCTTGATCTTGAAATCTGTGAATTGGCGCTAATCACCCACCCCAATTAGTCAATGTCCACCAAAGTAATTGTCTGTCTTTCTTCCATGCTGACATCTTTGACAAATTATCTTGGCAGAATGTAATTCTGCGGTCTATGTTGTTGGTCATCAGTGTAGAATTCTTCGTGATAATTGACTTTAGTACTTAGTTTTACAAGTGCAAGTCTTTTGTAATCTGTTATTTATTTGGTTACTATGTGCAATTTAACATTTTCATAATAATTATTTGTGATGGTCTCTTCCAGTATTCTTTCTTGTTATTTTCCTTTTAATCATTCTTTATGGTCTATATTACAATTTCTTATGAAGTTTAAATTTTAGATTAACTTCAAGGTATTAACAGTTATCATTTGAATTATTTCTTATTCTCCATCCAGAATATATTTATTCAGGGTGTATACGCCCCGGGACAACCGGAAGATCGGGAAAAACCCGGGAATTTTTTCATCCAGGAGAAAACCGGGAAAAACCTGGGAATTTTTTAGAATTCTGCGAATTTTTCGTTGTTTTAGTTTTCAGTTAAATTTTTGTAATTTTGACTGGTAAGAACCAATACTCTAACAAAGAATAATACTGTATCCCGCTACTGCAGAATAATACTGCAGCATTAAAACATAAACTAGAGAAAGAAACGAAAATAAAACTTAAATTGCAAAGGAAATGCGCCATATAATATAACACAGTGCTCGTACAAGTGTCTGCCAACACCAAAATGTGTCAAAGGCTTTCGGAAGACTATGCAGTGCTTCATAACAACAAATTGCCTCTGATGAGCATGACGTCACAACTGTTTACATTAGACTCATTTAATCAGTTACGAGCGGACTCGTGCACAAGTGCAGTTTAGTCGCCTATGAGCACCTTCTCCTGCTTCTGGCTACAGAAATGTGGCTGTTGGCTGTGTAAGCAGCAGGAGCAGCAACCAGCCACATGATTCCAGGAAAAATTTTACTGTCGCGCCCAAGCTGCCAGATTCACGCGTGCGTAGCAGGCCTGGATCTAGTGGGGGGTGGAGGAAACCGGGGTATCTGAACCAGGCGGTAATTTCGGGAGCAGAGGGCAAATTCATATTCTTGAGGGAAAAAACCTTGTTTCACGAAGCACCTATCATCCAGCGCACGTTGGTCTATAGATTTTTCATATGATTTTGAAACGCACCCCTGCTGGTTTTTAGACACATTCTAAGTTGATTTCTGAATGAATTACAAGTTGATTTTTGGATGTGTGCATAGTGTATGGGCTGTGTCTGCCAGGGGAATCCTCGTCACATCTAGAAATAAACTTTCCTGCAGACAACAGGGGACGGGTCTATGCGAGCTGAGCGGAATAAAGCCGAACCAGTGAATGCCAACTGCTGCTTGTTTATGTGGTTGATTCGGTTTGCGAATGTTCAACGTTGTTATTATTACTAGTGAAATCCCTAGATTCAGACTACCAGAGTGGAAATAAACGACTAACAGGAATAACAGGTAAGAAAGATTATGTATTATCTTCTCTGGTGTAGCCAAGAAAGTGAAATTTTGGCAGAAAATAATTGGCCAGATCGCTACACTAGTAGTGTAGTCCCGGCTAGCAGCCGCGTAAGTTCCAATCTGAGAGTAGCGCGGAAAATGCATTGTACGAACACGTAACAACGCCTAACCGGAGAATAGTCGTTTCATAACTAAACCGGTGATTGTGGCAGGGTTAATAAAGTTAACCGGAGAATGAGTTTTGACAGTGGTAGAAATAGTTACAGAATTAGTGATGACAGGACTTTGTTAGAACGAGGAAGGAGAAGAAACGGGGAGATCACACAAATTATGGAAGAATGTGACAATTCCAAATTTATACAAAAATTTCGTCCTACTGCTTTTCGGTCTTGTGCATGAGAAACTGGAGCGTATGAATGAAATATGAAACTATTTCCTTACGTAAAGCCTTTTGCTTGTAGTAGGCCAAATAGGTATTTCGTATTGGTACTTTGTGAATTATTTTATGTCGTATTATAAAAATGATCATTATTGCCAAAACAGTCTCTCTTATTTGGTGTGTGTTAAATTGTTGCAATATTAGAAAGGCATATTTTGTTTCGTCCAGCACACAGTGACAAAATAGACATAATCAGATCGAGAAACCTCACCAGTCTTGGGTACTATTTGTATTAACAGCTTTTCAGTATTAGACAAGACATTTCTATTTTCCATGTAGCAAAACATGTGACGAACTTTGATAAGGTAATAGTTCTTCCGCAGAATGGAAAGCACACCATGTAAAGCTGTAGCAAGATCAGAGAGAAAAATCGCTAGGGCCTAAGGATTGAAGAAAAGTGTACTGTTTTGCCTGTATCTTGTCTTTACTGATTTAGGTAGCCTATATTTAATTTTATGTCACACAGAAGAGCAAGTTATTAGCTAATAGATGATAAAGAGTCCAGATTTTCTGAAGGATTCTTGTTCTCCTTGTTACAAATAATCCTACCAAGTACTAATTGCGAGGTGTTTTTTAAAAAATAAAAGCGGGCAGGATGTCAAACCGGCTGACTGGGAGCAGGAAAGACACTACAGGACATTTTAATTTCCACTGTCCTGAAATAGTTTGATGGCATCCATTACCAAAAATACACATTTGAGTTCCACCGAGCGAAATACAGTGACGTGCGGTATAAGAATGTTTGAAGAAGCGTGGCACTGCACTGCACTCTTGAGACCAAATAAAGTGTCTTATATTTCCTCGAAGAGATATGTTTTATGTATCAGACTCTTCAGAAAGAGGTGCCCTACAAAGTGAACTTATTTTTGAAATTTTTTTTTATGCGCAGAGCTGTGTGAGTTATAGTGGTGGGGTGGGGAGAGAGGTAGTCTCCACGTGACCCATGTTTACATTTAGTCATTTTTCTGTTTCGTATTTGTTTACTGCTCTCACGTCAAATGAAAACAAAGTGGATTTCTGTGGCTCAGAGCTATCAAGTGAATTAAAATACATTCACATAATTACGGAAGGATAAAATTGTTACTAGTTTTAGATTTGATTTTATTTCCACCTTCCTGACAGTCAAGCATTAATCGCGTTGCAGAACAATAGAGGTATTTTTGTCGGTTTGCTAATGAAATTTGGCTTTTCTTAAGCTTTTGTGCGGAGGCACTCAATTATTTGGAACGAAATTCTGATGCTCTTGGAGTATCCTCTAATGTCTTGTTTCTTTTATGACATAATGTAAGATCTTGTAATGTTTTATGCGTATGAACATACGGGCTTCCTACGTCATCGTAGCTGCGCAAGCGTTGTGACTCCTCTTATCTAGCGCTCTCTGGCAACTGCTGAGATGAATCTATTTCTAACAGGTCGCGGGAAAATATTTCGAACTGTTGTTCGAAAAGTGTTCTTATCAATGTAAATTTGTCTTTTACGCAAGATGAATTATGTGCGAGAATGTATGATGAATTTCTTAAATCACAAAGCGTTTGCTCTCTTTTAAAATTAAACTCTTTGATGATGAGCCATTTAGAGGAATTTCGAGCCCAGATCAGAGATTATGTCAATATTAAAAATTTTACTGGCGTATTTGTGTGATGTATCTTAAAGAATAACATGCGCTGAACATATCAACATTATATGTGAAAGCTTAGCTTCTATTGTAGCTTATTAATTTTAGAGACAAATATTATATGTGAAAGCTTTGCTTTTCTTGTAGCAACACTATGTATATTAATTTAAACCATTAACTTTTACTGTTAGTGGAATTCGAATTTATACTTTCGTAATACGAAAACATGCAGCGTACATTTTGCTGCACATCTAAGATCTTTCCAAAACGTGATTTTTTCCCCCTGATTTTTGTTTTCTAAAGTGCCGGGAAATTCTATGCTGCTGTATAAAACCATATCCATTCGAAGGATAAGTTTTACAGTTCCGAGGGAAAGTATACTGTCACTTAACACGAAAAAAGTGTATTTTCACCCGGGAGAAAATGTATTTTGAACCGGGAGATCCGGGAAAAATCCAGGAATTTTTTTTTCCTTGTCCATGTATACACCCTGTTATTATTTCCAAATATTTATTATCATATTTACTTTTTTTTGTAGAATTTGGTTCTGAAATCTTTCACTTAATCTGTAATTCACATTCTGTACTGGGGCGCCAAAATCGCAGTGTTACTGCTGCTAGAAGTGTGAAGCAGTTATATGGGGTTGTAGCATAAGTTCGTGGTGTTTTTCCATAAGATTCATAAGCACAACAGTCTTCCAATGGAGGGGTAACTTTTCGATTCTGCAGCTGTAGAAATAACGTGGTTTTGAGGCGAAGAAATTGTTGAGTGCATTTTCTTCTAGAAAGGAAGTTCCTCGGAGCTTGTTGGATTAAACCTGGGGGCACAAGATCAGATGAATAAGGTGGGAGCGGAATGACTGCACAACCCAACTCCTGTATAGAGTCCCGTTCCCCCCCCCCCCCCCCCCCCCCTTGCCGCCCCCCTCCAGTCTTCCTGGTCATTGTTCTTGGATTGTGTTTGCAAGACATTTCAATTGCTTGATTACTTGCACCTCAGGGAATCAATTCATAGTACACCACACTGTCACTGTTCCACCAGATGCATAACATAATCTTTTGTGGATGCACACAGGTCTTTGTACAGGGAGTTTCTGCTTTGTTTGGACTTAACCATTCCTTTCTTTTCCTTCCGTAAGCATAAAGACACCAATCCTCATCACCAATTGCAATACAGGATAGGAATGGTCAGTGTTGTTCACAAGCCAATTGATAATGAGCAGGTGGAGATGCACCTATAGATCACCCACTGATTTTTGTGATTTTGGCTTAGGGCATGTGGCACACATATACCTTATTTTTGAACCTTCCCCACTGTATGAAAATGTCGCATGATGGAGTGGAATGATCATAGTTCATCATCACGTTTGACAGTTCTCAAGTACACTGACATGGAACATTCTGGCTTGATGTGTTTAAAATATCTTGATCAAACACCAAAGGTCTTTCTCAATGTGTGAAAGTTACTGATACCAAACTATTCCTCTTTAAAACAAAAGATCCATTTTCTTGCTGTGCTCTGTCAAGTGGCATTAACCCCATATGTGGGACAAACGTTTCTGGTTACTTCTGCTGCATCACCCCTCTATTGAACTCGGAACAGAAGAATATGTTGGAAATGTTCTGATTTCTCCACTTGGAACTCCATTTTCTATAATCAGCAGCTCCACTCACTGTCTCCAAATGACAAAATGAGGATGTGTAAACCCTAATAACAACAGTGAATTGCAGATAAAAAATGATAAATAAACTCATGGCAAATGGAACACAAACATGTAAAACAAAAACACTACAAATTTATGCACCAATCTAATATAATAGTTTGACAGGAGACTTCTCACAGTGATCCTTGTACACCATGCACCGATCTTCCGAACTTCATCACCAAAGTTGTAATAACTCCTTTCAATTCGAGTGCCACATTGCAGGAATAACCTATTTTCTTCTGCTTTAAATATCGTGACAGTTCATACTAGTTTGACATGATCATGCTTCCACTTGCAAGATCAGTATCCAACTCAAAAGATCATCTTTCTTCAGTAACTTTTTTTTTTGCCCCCTCTCTGAGTTCTTCGGAAGCCCGCACATCTCAAGGGCAGGATTGACAATCCACGGAATACTTATTTCCTCGTTTGAGCATGTATTTCCTCTCACTAAATTGCTGTAACCACCGTCGCATGATGGAGGTGCTGGCTCACCACACACACAATAAAAATAAAACCAACACACACTATCTGTACATTTATATTAGTGGATCATTATATAATTGCACTTGTCCTCTTGTGGCCATCTACCTCTGCATCCACATTGCATCTGCATAGATCTTTGCGTGCCACTGTACCGTGTGTGGTGGAGTGTAGACTGTGATACTACAAGTAATTTCCTCCTCTTTTCCACTCGCAAACAGAGAGAGTGAAAATGACTGTCTACATGCCTCCATATGAGCCCCAGTTTCACAAATCTTATCTTCATGGTCCTTACTCGCAAAGTATGTTGGCGGGGCAGTAGAATCGTTCGGCAGTCAGCTTCAAGTGATGGTTCTCTAAATTTTCTCAGAAGAATTTCTCGAAAAGAACACCACCTTTGCTATAGAGATTCCCATTTGAGTTCCTGAAGCATCTGCATAACACTTCACGTTGTTTGAACCTACCGCTAACAAATCTACCAGCCCACCCCTGAATTGCTTCGATGTCTTCCTTCAATCCGACCTGGTACGAATTCCAAACACTCGAGCAGTACTCAAGAATAGGTTGCTCCAACATTCTATATGTGGTCTCCTTACAGGTGAGCCACGCTTTCCTAAAATTCTCCTAATAAATCAAACTTGACCATTTGCCTTCCGTACCACATTCCTCTCGTGCTCGTTCCATTTCATATAGGTTTGCAGTGTCAAGCAGGGCACTAGTAACACTATAACCAAACAGTACAGGTTTGTTCTTCCTACCCATCCACATTAACTTACATTTTTCCACATTTGGAGCTAGCTGCTATTCACCACACCAACTAGAAATTTTGTCTACATCACCTTGTATCTTCCTGCAGTCACTCAACTTCAACACTTTACCGTACACCACAGTATCATCAGCAAACAACTGCAGATTGCTGCCCACCCTGTCCGCCAAATCATGTATGTGTATAGAGAAGAATAGCGGTCCCATCATAGTTCCTGGGGCACTACTAATGAAACCCTTATCTCTGATGAACATTCCCCATCAAGAACAGCATACTGTATCTGTGAACTTATTCCATGTGCTCGTACCTTCGTTAACAGCCTGCACTGGGGCAACGTGTCAAATGCTTTACAGAAATCTAGAAATGCGGACTGTGCCTGTTGCCCTTCATCCATAGTTCGCAGTGTATCATTGTCAGAAATACACATTACAGTAAACAAGTACAGTGGTGACTAAGGAAAACACATCACACCATAAATGATTTCAAGACAGTTGCACATAGACTATCAGATGGGTCAGTGTGTCTTCATGAGATGTCATGAAAAAAGCTGATGATAAGCTGACCTCACGCCCATGTGCAGTAATAATGTGGTTGACTAATTGGAGGAATATTATTCTGTGTTTCTATTTCCTTAATATATACATAACTTACATTGCGATTATCATTTATCGTTAAGAATACGTAAGGATGTGTCTTCCCTAGGAAGTGGTATGTGTATCGCTGCAAGAGGAAGATAGATGTATAACAACTGCTTTTCTTCCTTGTGCTGGTAGTGTGTCCTCAAAAACTGCGAGATCCTTAAAAAGACTTGTCAAGACTATGTTCCATCTGCCATTCAAGACTCCAGCAATTTTTGGCTCTATTAGAATAGTTTGAAACAGAAATCCAAGTGTGTATAACATTGTGTATTCCTGCGGCAATAGATTAGACAATTTTTATAGCCCAAGGCACTTGTATGGAACATCGTCACTACACAAGACTTCAGTATCCAGAAAAGTCTGACATGGTGGAGCACTGTTCAGCTGAGGGGTGTTGGATGACTAATGAGGACACACAGACAGTTGCTGTTGTGTCTCTTTACTGTGACAGTGTCCTTAGATGAGTGACAGAGATTAAATTATTGGATATTCTCATTAACTGAGACAATGGCTTCCAGATCAGTAAGACGTGGAGCCCTGTTTTACCTTGGTACTGCCCCACAAGGTTTGTGGTACAGTTGGCAACAGATTTTGTGTGTTAGCTATATTGCAATATATTGTTCCTCCTTGCAGTCATCTCCAATGGTGCTCTCTGCAACTTTGCTGAGAGGCAGCACTGGTTGCTTCTGGCGCATGCGCGGTGGGGGTTCTGTAGCATATATCGTAGTGACAAGACAAAGCTCTGGTCTCTCATCGCTCAGCTTTAGCATCTGAGAATGGTGGCCAGTTAGAATTCCAAAATCGCTTTTCAGATTGATTTTAGCATCTGATTGGGGACTAGACAAATAAACCTACACCGATATATACACTCCTGGAAATGGAAAAAAGAACACATTGACACCGGTGTGTCAGACCCACCATACTTGCTCCGGACACTGCGAGAGGGCTGTACAAGCAATGATCACACGCACGGCACAGCGGACACACCAGGAACCGCGGTGTTGGCCGTCGAATGGCGCTAGCTGCGCAGCATTTGTGCACCACCGCCGTCAGTGTCAGCCAGTTTGCCATGGCATACGGAGCTCCATCGCAGTCTTTAACACTGGTAGCATGCCGCGACAGCGTGGACGTGAACCGTATGTGCAGTTAACGGACTTTGAGCGAGGGCGTATAGTGGGCATGCGGGAGGCCGGGTGGACGTACCGCCGAATTGCTCAACACGTGGGGCGTGAGGTTTCCACAGTACATCGATGTTGTCGCCAGTGGTCGGCGGAAGGTGCACGTGCCCGTCGACCTGGGACCGGACCGCAGCGACGCACGGATGCACGCCAAGACCGTAGGATCCTACGCAGTGCCGTAGGGGACCGCACCGCCACTTCCCAGCAAATTAGGGACACTGTTGCTCCTGGGGTATCGGCGAGGACCATTCGCAACCGTCTCCATGAAGCTGGGCTACGGTCCCACACACCGTTAGGCCGTCTTCCGCTCACGCCCCAACATCGTGCAGCCCGCCTCCAGTGGTGTCGCGACAGGCGTGAATGGAGGGACGAATGGAGACGTGTCGTCTTCAGCGATGAGAGTCGCTTCTGCCTTGGTGCCAATGATGGTCGTATGCGTGTTTGGCGCCGTGCAGGTGAGCGCCACAATCAGGACTGCATACGACCGAGGCACACAGGGCCAACACCCGGCATCATGGTGTGGGGAGCGATCTCCTACACTGGCCGTACACCACTGGTGATCGTCGAGGGGACACTGAATAGTGCACGGTACATCCAAACCGTCATCGAACCCATCGTTCTACCATTCCTAGACCGGCAAGGGAACTTGCTGTTCCAACAGGACAATGCACGTCCGCATGTATCCCGTGCCACCCAACGTGCTCTAGAAGGTGTAAGTCAACTACCCTGGCCAGCAAGATCTCCGGATCTGTCCCCCATTGAGCATGTTTGGGACTGGATGAAGCGTCATCTCACGCGGTCTGCACGTCCAGCACGAACGCTGGTCCAACTGAGGCGCCAGGTGGAAATGGCATGGCAAGCCATTCCACAGGACTACATCCAGCATCTCTACGATCGTCTCCATGGGAGAATAGCAGCCTGCATTGCTGCGAAAGGTGGATATACACTGTACTAGTGCCGACATTGTGCATGCTCTGTTGCCTGTGTCTATGTGCCTGTGGTTCTGTCAGTGTGATCATGTGATGTATCTGACCCCAGGAATGTGTCAATAAAGTTTCCCCTTCCTGGGACAATGAATTCACGGTGTTCTTATTTCAATTTCCAGGAGTGTATATATATATATACACACACTCCTGGAAATTGAAATAAGAACACCGTGAATTCATTGTGAGTTCATATATATATATATATACATACCCACTATGGTATGTTGTACTCGGGTATAAGGGTAGAAGCAGACTTAATTGGACAATCTCACTTCTTTCATGAGACATTTTCCAGATGCAACCTTAATGTATCAATGTTTCATTTTGGAAGTGTTTGATGTTTCATTTCATAGCAGCATGTAGTGTCTTAAAAAAATGATGAATGCAGCTATTGTCTTACTTTGTATCATTGTTTAGAACACTTCCATTTAATACACAGTTTATTTAAAATAAACAAAAGATGAATTTTTCTCACCCTTTTTCTTTCTTTCTGAGGTCATTATCATCAGCCGCCACATTGTAGTGGTGCAGTTGTTGTTTATTGGAAGGGGTTGACATGTTTAATCTTAACAAACAACTCAGGAACTGTGTTGGATAGTGTGAAGTTAGTTTTTTCAAACTTTTAGACGGAGTGCATTTAAATCACAAAACACAATACACGAATAAGACTAAATTATATCTTGTTAGTTACTGTATTAATATATTAAGTATCAAGTGGCTGAACTAAAATGCTGACCACTTCTTTTATGTCTGGGAGTGCTGAAAGGGAGCCACCAATACTTTGCAACATTTCTAGATGTGAAGGTGTGGAGCCATATAAGCATCACACATCAATAGTAATTATCATAATTTGTTTTCTCCTACGTTAGCAGAACCTTTGATGCACCATTTCCTGTGATCCATTGCCTCCTTTTAATGTTGTAGTATGTGATGCCTTCCAACACACTATCCAATTTCTGAAATCTCTTCCTCCATTGTTTCTTCTAACTCTGTTTTTATAAGCCCCCTCATGCTTTCTTAATAGATGCACAAACCATTTTCTTTTCCTCCTTTTAATTACATTCATTAACTGTCTTTGCTCTCCCTATCTTCTCAGTTCCTCCTCATTTTTCATTCATCCAACTTATTCTTTTGATCCTCTCCCATGTCCGCATGTCAAAAGCCTCCAGCTTTGCTCTTTATTTCTTCCTCGCTGTCTACATTTCAGCACCATACAGGAAGCAGTGCTGCTATAAAAACCATTTTCTTGGTCTTTTCCTCAAATCTTTGTCAAAAATTATCAAGTCAAAAAGACTAGATAATTTTTGACAAAGATTTGAGGAAAAGACTAGATAATTTTTGACAAAGATTTGAGGAAAAGTCCTACTTCCCAGATATTTAAAGCTTTATTTGTGTTCTAATATTTCTTCGTTCAGCATTGTCTTTACCCTTTATTTTTCTTCTTTTGCCATTGCTTTTGTTTTCTTTGTATAAATTTTTGTGCTATGACTCTTTCCTTTAAATTCAGTGGTATCCACTATAGCCTGTAATTCTTTTCACTCTGTTATAAGTAGTTCTGTGTCATCTGCAAACCTCAAATACCATATTATTCTTCCTCCAGTTTTTACCCCCTTGTAATCTAGTTGGCAGTGGGCAGTCATATTTACTAAGTACAGATTGAAAAGTGCAGGAGATAAGACATCAGCCTTTTCTTACTCCTTTTCCTAGTTCTGAGCAGTTGGTGGTCTCTCCTCTCTATTGTCTTTTCCTACATTATAGTTACAAGCTTACCTGAAGCCATGTTTTAAAATGCCTTTTACTGCTGTATTCTCTTTTCTGTAAACTTCTCTCCTATAATTTACGAGAGTCCTATTGCATATCTTTTGCCTGTGGTTACTCTAAAGTGAAATTTCTCTTCAGCCCAATTCTCCTCCATTGCCTTTTTCAGTCTTTTATTAATTATTCTTAACATATCTTAGGTGGCATGTGAAATAAGGCTAATTGTTCTGTGTGCAGTGCATTTCCTGATTCCTTGTTTTGTTGATATTGTAATCATTACTGTTTTCAGAATCATCTGGCAATTCAAAACTGTTATCTATTTTGTGACATAATCTCAGTATTTCTCTTACTCCTTCTTGGTTCAGACATTTTGCTATTTCTTCTGGTATCATATCTGTATTGAATGCTTTTCCATTTTTCATTGCAGCTGTTTTACACTTTACTTCTTACATTAGGATTGGTGATCTTTTCATCATCATCCACACTGTTCAAGGAGTCAAGTACCAAAGGTCTTGGTTTGTTATCTGTCTTATATCTCTTAAAATAATCTTCCCATCCCTGGAGAATATCCTTGCTGTCTTTGTGCATATCTTCAGCTTTATTGAGAATTCCCTCAGTAGCACTTCCTGGTTTGTTTTGATCCCATGTTGTACTCTTTACTCTGTTATACCATTACCTGTCATTAAGTATAGTTGTATGAAATGTCTTTTTACTTACAGCTTCTCCGCAAAAATCCAGAAAGGCGATTGGGCTCAAGTGAAAAAGATGCAGAAGATGTCAAAAAACAAGCTTTCTTCCGAAACATTCAATGGGATGATCTCTTGCTTCGTAGGGTGAAACCTCCATTCATACCTACAGTTGTAAGTATGATACAGTCTATGTACATTTCATGCTTTTCTTTGTGAAATGGAAGAGAGCACTGAACAAAACCAGTAGTTGCATTTACGTGGCATTACACAACATGCTTAGCAAAGTTGTACATTTGCTACTTTCTTATCTTTGACTGTGAAAAATATATTTGCTAATTGAGAAGCCAAAGAAAGCATCACTTAATATTCTTGTTGAAGCTTTGTTCTGCTTTAAACTAGTACATTCTGAATATCAGTCAGCAGTGGCTGATTTGATCGAGTTATTGCTTGGTTTTTATTCAAGTGCCCAATAATATTCAGTAACTTTACCATGTGCCTGCAAAGGCAATTCTAAGGGTCTTGCATTACACCTAAAATTATTCCAGAATTTGCAGTTTGTCTACTGTGTTAGTAATAATGCTACAGCCACTTCCCACTTATTTCTTTCTTTCTTCCTTCCTTCAGACAGATATGCAACGAGTTATTTCAGTAGTGTAGTTACACAGAGGCTTGTTGAAAGATTCATTGTAGCTGCAATTTATAATAAGGAGAAGAAAAAATTTCTCACCTATCAATGAAAGGCTGTGTTTTCAACGTCAGGATTGCAATTATTTATAACACAGTTACCTTTAAGCTGGTGGCATTTGTTCACCATTTTTACAATGAATGGATTCCTAGCTCTAACTACAGTTCTGGAAGGTCTGCAAAATACCTACGTACGGAACCTCATAGCACTCAAATTGTTTTCTAGCCATCATTTTGTGTAGATATGGGAAGAAAGTGGAATTCAAAGGTGTCAAATGGGGTGGAAGTGACAGCAGTTTATATGTCAGATCAGTCGGTTTTCGTGGTGGAAATAATGAGCAAGTGTCTTTTATATATGTAATTGTGACTTGAATAACAGGGACCATTCAGATCCTTCATAGTGTTATTCTATCAAGGAATATGAAATAAATGGCAATGTTACGGAACTTTGAAACACAAATTTTAAATTTTCTTTTGTTTTACAGACTTCAGTAGAGGATGTAAGCAACTTTGATGAAGAATTTACTTCTGAGAAACCTCAGCTCACACCGCCAAAAGATCCACGACCTCTAACAGATGAAGAGCAGATGCTCTTCAAGGACTTCGCATATATGGCAGACTGGTGCTGATGTAATTGATGATGTTGTTGTGTACCACAAGTCTTCCTTTGAAATCCTATTATTTCTGTGTGACAATAACCTGTTTAGTAATGTGGTGACTCTCACTTGCCATGTGTGTTAGACCTGGAAGTTAATAACGAACTTCTTAGTTTTTGCATAGTAATGCCTAAACTTGGTCAGAAATTTTGTGCCAAGTATATGTAGCAATTGTAGTGCAGCTTAGAATATTTCTCATCCCACTTCTGTAACTTACTGCAGATGTGTGCAGGATGGAAGAAGTAATACGATTGTAATTCTCCTGTGGAGAAACTGTTGAGATTTCTTTATTTGTAATTATAATTTTGTTGTTTACTGCAAGTTAAAAGAATTGTTTCTGTTTAATATATGATTAGTTGTGTGTTCAGATTTTCTTAACAAATGTGATATTTCCATATTCATTATAATTTATTTTATAAACATCTGGAATGCAAGATCCCTTGAAAATTATTTGCCGGCTGCCAACTTGCATGTCTGTGAATGTGGAGAGTGCAGACAACAGTTATATGGTTGGCAGATTATGCCAGTATACTAGAGAGAGATATTTTGTTACCTATGCTGCCTAATTATTCAGATTATATTTTGCAGAATGAAGAGTGTTCATAGTCACTGACATGTAAATAATTTGTGTATAAAAGTAAAGAATGGAGTTTACTTAAAAAGTAAATTTATTGTAAATACTATTTACATATACTATAAATACAATTTGCATTTTATTCAAAAATGAAATTTTTTATATAAATTTATATCTGTTGAATAATAAAATGTCTGATTTTCTGTGGTGCTGTTAAGTCATTTAAACCTGAACTGAGACCAAACATGTAGTTTTTGTAACTAAACATTTTGTAATACAAAGAGAGAATGTTATATTATCTTTTTAAAAAGTTTTAAATTTTTACAATGTGTAAATGGTCTGAGCATGTAATAGGTGGCCTTCTTTCACCACATATCTTGTGAATGTGCCCACTTAGTCTTTTTGGGCACCCTTCTCCACACGATGGCAGCTGTTGCTCAAATTCATGAATTATATAGAAGCAAACACTATTTTCAGTACTGAAGTTTATATGCATTTTGATTTCGGAGATGTCACTTAATGGTGCTGAAGACATAAGAGAATTACATCAGTTTGCACTCATAAATCATAAAATAATGGCCTGCTTTGTATATGTCAGCAAATGTGTATAAATAAATATGTGACAATACATAACATTGTTTTGTACTTTTCCTATCAGTAGTATAAATCTTTTTCACTCTGAAATTTTGTCATTGGATTCCATTCTGTTACAGGGAGCAAATGTTTTCCTTTTACTGACTGTAGTCTGTTAAATAGGCTGCATTTTTCAGAAATTTTTAAATTGAAGCTACAGTGACACTATTGTTTTCAGCTGAATTTATAAGATGCAGTAAAGGAGAGCCAGCAGATTTATGTTTTAATTTGAAATAAATCATCAGGTATACTCTGACTCAAAAGTCAGACAGACATTTCTAATTTACAGTGTTATCTCATCTGATATATAAGTGAAATGCTATGTGTAGTTTACTAAATGATACACTGGATTGTGCGAGTAGTACATGTCATGCTGTCTCTTCTTATTTTTCCAGCTCTGTCTTCTACGAGCATTATTATTGAAATTTGTAATGTAATGCAAGTTACAGATTCTCTTTAGCACGAAGCAGTGATATAAATTGAAGAAAAATGTAGTAATACCCAACTATGCCAGGAATGATACACTAATTGAGAAAATTACATACATCAAATACAGAAATTCATTTACATTGTAAAATAATAGAGAAACTGTTTTCTTTATAAGAGGGGGCATTACATGCAATATATGCAAATAATTCCATTGCGTTGTAGGTCCCACTGTGAAAGGTTGTCTAAAAGATAAACAGCTCAAATGATGGAAATTCCAGGATGGAAGAACAATAATATGAAAGAGATAGATTGCTGCCCACCACATAGAGGAGGCAGTAAGTTGCAGAAAGGTGCAATGAAAAAGAATGCTAAAATATGTAAGAATTCTTTTTCACTGTGCATGTCTGTAAGTGCCTCCCTGTATAGCGAGGAGCACCCTGGCACCTGAGGGTCTCCCAGATAGTTACCACCAGGTTCAGATTGGGCAACCAGATGGTAAAAATGTCAGTGTGAGTTCACTGTCGTGCTCCAGATCCCTGTAGTAGGATTTGAGCCTTGTGACAGTGACAGTTATCCTGCTGGAAGATGCCATTGCTACTGGGGAAACTATTGAGCATGAACAGAGGCAAGTGGTCCACAATAATGTTCAGGTAGTCCGCAGCTGCCTCTGACCACTGCCACAGGTCTCATAGAAGCCAAAGTGAATGTCACCTGTAGCATGATACTGCTCCCCCAGTGGCTGTCGTCCATTGAGTGGTGCACATCTCGAGTAGCTGTCTGCCTTAATGACATCATATTTGCACACAACTGTGATTCTGGTGTAACAAGAAATGTGATTCATCTCGATGACTCTCGTCCATTTTAGTCATAGTTGACCTTGTGTTCAGGTCAATATGAGCACATGTAGGGATCACCTGCTGTAGAGCTCCATATTCAACATCATGTGCCGAATGTTGCACCCTGAAACAATTGTGCTTGCACGAGCATCCTCAAATCTGTCATAGTTAGCCACACATCCTGTTTTACAGAGTGAAAAAGCCTCCGACCTCCATTTTCTGTGATGAGATGTGAATGTCCAGCACCTTATCAGCTACTTGTGTCATGTCATCCTTCAACCACTTTTCATACATGCTTGTACCAATAGCCCAAAACCAGTGAACTAGCTTCGTCATTCCCAAGGTGCTCATCGCTTGGCAGGAGCCATGCCATAAGAGTCTGTTGTTTGTCAGAATCATTTGTGTTCGGTGATTTCCCCCATTTGTGATCTCTGTAATTGCTAGAACAATGCCTTGTTTAACTCTGCTCTGCTTATATATTTTCCTTACCACATAACATGCCTGCAGTGCCACCAGATGGCATTCGATCTCACAGTAGGCAATGGCCATTACGTTATTACTTGTCACTGTATTTTTTTTATTAGCAGCACATACCATTGGGGTGTACATGTATTGAGAAGTAACTTTAAGAATTCCAAGATTTTTGAATAGGCCTTTTCAAGATGTGTAGTTATCTACTTTACACAGTATTGTAGCTGCTCAATTTGACTGTATACTATATTTCTATTAGCGGTTTTGAGACTAAGACAAGCTGTATGCTTTGAGTCAATGTACATCTGTTCAGTTATCAGTCTAGACTATGCCTGATAGGGCTGAGTATAACCCTCAATCACTATGCTTTTCATCAGCAGCCTTTATAGTTTTTGATGAGTCCATCAAAGTAGTTAAGAACAGTATACACCCAATACCATTTATATTTCCACATTCTGAGTTTTTTCTTATTCTCGTGGTGCAGTTCATTAATGCGAGAACCTACTTTAATGTTATGAGGGTAAGACTATGGATGCAAGAGGTATGCAATAACTGGAATGAAATTTCAGTTTCCCAAGTATTTATTTATTTTACGTCTGACTAGTATCACGTCACACAAGAAAACTTCTTTTTGGCACACACAAAAAAAATTGTGGTTATGAGTTAATTAAATTTATAGTATTTACAAACACAGAAAGTCATGGGCATGTATCCAGCTGCTGAGTGTATTCAACTGATATCTTTGTTAAAATCGAAACTCCTCCAGGTAACCAGAAAATAATTTTTTTGAGGACGCATGTATGATATGCTGAACAGTGTATCATTTTACACCTCAATGACATGTGGACGATGTTAATTCCCATTTGTGGATTGAGTCAGCATGTCTTCCACTCTATGCAGGGCATCTTAAGTTCTGGGATAGCACTGTTCTACCTCAATCACAGGTGGACAATGTTGTTAATCCGCATTTGCAAATTGAGTCAGCATGCCTTCCACTATTTTCTGTTAAGCATAGACCAGATGTTGCAGTGCTCTTCAAAACATGGCAGCCTGGACAAGATGCAGGGCATCTTTAAGTTCTGGGATAGCCCTGTTCTGCCGTACTTCTGCCCATCAGTCCTTATTGTTACACATTGTCCATCAAAAATTTTACTCCTTGTAGAGGTGGATGACAGGAACAAAGTCTGTTACTTACTCATGGCCACAGCATACCTCGGGCTGTATGTGGGGTGGTTCTAAATGAGTAATGGCGTGAGACAATCCTAGTGATCTCATGTCACATCACCACATAAAAAGTTTCCAATTAGAATATTTATCGACCACACAATCGGATACTTTAAAAGATCACAGAATGAATACCATGACAGTTTTTGTTGCTTACAAGGGAACCTCCCCATCGCACCCCCCTCAGATTTAGTTATAAGTTGGCACAGTGGATAGGCCGTGAAAAATTGAACACAGATCAATCGAGAAAACAGGAAGAAGTTGTATGGAACTATGAAAAAAATAAGCAAAATATACATACTGAGAAGTCCATGTGCAAGACAGGCAACATCAAGGATAGTGTGAGCTCAGGAGCGCCATGGTCCCATGGTTAGCGTGAGCAGATGTGGAACGAGAGGTCATTGGTTCAAGTCTTCCCTCGAATGAAAAGTTTAATTTTTTATTTTCAGACAATTATTATCTGTCCGTCCGATGCAAGGTAACTGCGCCATAGTATGGGGACGCTACAACTAAACAAACATCGAAACACACGACGTCAGTCGACTACAGCGCAAAAGCGTTAAAAACATATGTTTTGACAGAGCACAGGGAAAACTGTGCGACTGTGAAACTGTTGCATTCATTTGTTGCAGTTTATGTGACAAACTCTTATGTTTTCATCACTTTTTGGGAGTGATTATCACATCCACAAGAAAACCTAAATTGGCAAGGTAGAAGAATCTTTTTACCCATTCCCCAAGTCTACAAGTTAGGTGGGTCGACAACATATTCCTGTCATGTGACGCACATGCCGTCACCAGTGTCGTATAGAATATATCAGATGTGTTTTCCTGTGGAGGAATTGGTTGACGTATGACCTTGCTATCAAATTTTTCGGTTCCCATTGGAGAGGCATGTCCTTTCGTCTACTAATCGCACGGTTTTGCGTGTGGTCGCAAAACACAGACACACAACTTATTACAGTGAACAGAGACGTCAATGAACGAACGGACATATCATAACATTGCGAAAATAAAGTAAGTAGACTTTTCACTCAAGGGAAGACTTGAACCAAGGACCTCTCATTCCGCAGCTGCTCACGCTAACCACAGGACCACGGCGCTCCTACCCTCACATCATCCTTGATGTTGCCTATCTTATGCATGGACTACTCAGTTTTGTATATTTTGGTTATTTTTTTTTTTTTTTCATAGTTCCACACAACTTCTTCCCGTTTTCTCGATTGATCTGTGTTCAGTTTTTCAAGGCCTATCCACTGTGCCAACTTATAACTAAATCTGAGGGGATTCAATGGGGAGGTTCCCTCGTTAGCTCTGTCAGGTCCTCATTTGTGAGATAATTTATAGCTTTATGAAGTGTGCCCTTCTTTCCAAACTGTGACTAGGGTATATATGTGCGGGGGATGGAAATTGAATGAACAATACTTGCTTGAATAATTGGAAAAAATAGTTGAAAGGAATTTGAAGGTAACTTATGAATCTGTACACAATCCTGGCTGAACTTTAACTGAAGACCTTCAATATCAGTACATTCAAGGCCAATATTCATAATTTTCATTATGTACTACTTCATAGCAATTCCATTGTGTCTAGTTGTGATAGTGACAATCTCGATGCAGGATTGCTCCTCCCAATACAGCGTAAATTCTTCTTGTATGCTCCAAACATTTTGATGCAGGAGATTGGCAGAAGCAGGTGTGGACGTCATATAGTCTGTCGGTAAACTGAAGAGCGAGCGCGCGAGTCCCCACTCTGCCTACCCTGCTACGTGACAGGGCGCTTCTACAGGTTGTTCCACAATGTAATACAGTCCCTGCCGCGGCGCGCGCTTTAAATCTGTGACGACACCGTGTACAGATACGTCCCGTCTGCGTTTATTTTTAGACAAATGCGTTAAGAGTATAAGGAAAACAAAAGAGGATAGCTTCTTCGCAACAAAACATTATAGAGTAAATAATATTAACATAAGAACGGAAATCAGGATTCTACTACAAACATAGAATCGAATGCCTATTCGTCTGAATGTATTTTCCTCTATTCGTAAGACGAACCAGATATATTGCAATCAGTCTGTAGAATTTAAGGGTTGTTCTCTTTTGTGTTTCTACTAAAAGGTAGAAGTTTTCTTTGAAGGGCTGCATTAAAATTTGACAATTCTTGCAACACGAAGAGTGTTTAAAAAGTAACCAGATATTTATAATTACTTGTGTTGTATTAGTTCGATTCGCACTGCTGTTTTTGTCATTGCCTTCGTAAACATGTCTGAAAAGTATTTCCAGGTAAATCCCATTTCACGTAATGTCTTGTGTAAAACATCTTTCTGTAACGAAAATGTATTTTTTGTTTCACGCCAGTGAGTAATTTCCGTAATGTGGGAATTATTTTTTGGTTTATGTAAAAGTCCTCCATCGTTTGTTGAATGAACGATTTTGGGAAACTGTCTGTAACGATGGGTTTCCTCCCTAAATTACTAGTTTTCCTTCGCGGCGATTCCAGTAAACCATGCGCCTTGTTTTCACGTTCCTTCCTTATGCATCCTATTTTGGCGAGGCTGACGTTTGCATAAACTGCAGCCCTTTGATTGGGACTGGTAATATTAGCCAACAGTTCTTTTTGTGTAGCCTCTGTAACACAATATGTAATAATGTTAGAGACGATCGAACAATCGTTCTGCGCAAATATCTCCTTCGTATTCTGCACATTTTCTTGCAATGCAGGGCGATTATCCATCACTTCCGGATACTGAAGTATATCAGTGAGTACACAAAGTCAACTGACTGAGATTGGCAACTAAGATCCCACGAAAAGAAACGACGTACATCACTGCACGCCGAACTACACCACTAGATAGGTAACAGGCAACAGATTTTGGGTGCCCCTGTAGGCCAGTGGCAGCGTTCTTCCGGGAAAGGCCACTTCCCTCACCAAAAGCGCTGCTCGCTCTTGAGTTTACAGACAGACTATATATGTGTGAATAAACTTTGCCTTTTTAATAATTTTTTATAACACTTTTAATGTACGGTTGAAATACACATTTTTTAACAATTTTGGTACAATGGATCGGAGCATACATCCACATGCTACCACGTATTGAAGCAGGCAGGCGGAGAATGTAATTCAGTTGCTCCAGTCGCGGATGGTACTGAGTTATGAGGGGAATGCTCCTCTGTGGCCGGACTGTGGGACTTTGGGAGGTAGAGTAGTAGTAGTAGTAGTAGTAGAGGGGTTTTTGGGCGCACGACAGCAAGGTCGTTCAGCGCCCGTTCAGTAACAGAGGGAGACGGGTGTCAAGAAAAATCCCAGAACAGGAATATAAAATGGAACATAAAACACGGGGAACAATCATTGAAAAATATGTGCTCACCCACACCAAAGCGTGGGATGAAGCAGGGTGTCAGCAGTAAAAAATGGACAACACAGGAAGAAAATGATAGAGGGAGCTAAAACAATGTGGAAGTGGCTGGCTGACCACAAGGAAAAAAGGGGAGGAGTCAGCCACTCTGCAATACACTAAAACCTCCAGCCTAAAAGTTTAGGCCGGAGTCCAGACACATCACAAAACTTAAAAACCCTAGACACATTCGTCTCATCATTAGCTAAAACAGAAGACAGATCCCCATCAACTTGTGCTTCTGCCCTTGCATCACGGTATAAAATGCAGTCTGTTAAAATGTGCCGGACAGAGATGTGCGCATCACAAAACGGAGGATCCTCCTGCCGTAATAAAAAGCTATGTGTAAGAGGACAGTGCCCGATCCGAAGACGTGTGAGGGCCACCTCTTCCCGCCTGAGCAACCGGCAGGAGGAACGCCACGGCCGAGTGGTTGACTTTACCAACCGTAGTTTATTGGCCGTCACCGCCAGCCATTCGTCCTCCCACAACTCCATGCACTTCCTGTGGAGTGCAGCAATGACTGACTGCAAGGGGATAGGACACTGGACCACATCCTGCTCTCTGCAGGCCTCCTTGGCAGCCCGATCGGCCTGTTCATTGCCCCATATGCCGACATGACCAGGTACCCAGCAGAAGGATACCTCTTTACCCCGCCGTTGGAGCAAGTACAGTTGGTCATATATCAGCTGGACCATCTCCTCAGTCGGGTATAGGTTCTGCAGTGATTGTAAGGCACTAAGAGAATCGGAGCAGAGAAGAAATCGATCACCCCGAACACGATGCATCTGCTCCAGTGCCTTCAGGATCGCGTGGAGCTCCGCTGCGAAAACAGTATATTCAGCAGGGAGGTGAATCTGGGTAACATGATCAGGGAACACCACAGAACAGCCAAGGAAATTCTCTTGTTTGGAGCCATCAGTGTAAACGACAGTGAAACCGTGATCTAAAATGTTAAAAAACAGTGACTGGAATGTAAAATCTGGTGTGCCATCTTTCTTAAAACGAATGAAATCTAAAATAAGTTTGGGTCTCCGGAGTAGCCAAGTTGGAGATCTGCTCCAACCGCGACGTAAAACACGAAGACCAGCCATAGACATCGCAGCGAGGCAATCCTGTGCGCGAATCCCATAGGGCCGCGTCGCATGTTGCCGGTTACGAAATAACCGTGCCAGAGGAGGCTGAGCAATGGTATGGTATGCAGGTGTGTATGGTGTGGACAAAGTTTTATACGCCTGGCGTACCGTAAGTAGCCGTCGCCGCATATGAAGTGGCGGTTCACCTGCCTCTGCACAGAGGCTTGGTATGGGGCTAGTTCGGAATGCCCCAGTGGCCAACCGAAGCCCTTCATGGTGCACAACGTCCAAAATCTTTAAGTAAGAAGGCCTCGCAGACCCATACACCGTGCACCCATAATCGAGCCGAGATCGCACAAACGCCCTGTAAAACTGGAGCAGACAAGTCCTGTCAGCTCCCCATGTACTGTGGCTAAGACATTTTAAAATACTTAAAGCCTGAAGTGACCGCCGTTTCAGGTCTTTAAGATGAGGTAACCACATGAGCCTCGAGTCAAAAATGAGCCCCAGAAATCTCACCGTGTCTTTAAAAGTAAGAATAGTGTCCCTCAACCGCAGCTCAGGAAAGGTTAAAATCAAACGAGAACGGTTAAAAAGAACACATGCAGACTTCTCGGTGGAAAACTTAAAACCACTCTCCTGCGCCCCGTCATCCAAACGCCTAATCGTAAGTTGCAACTGACGAGTTGTTGTTGCAAGGCTTGAAGAAGAGCAAAACAAAGAGAAATCATCCACAAACAAAGAACACTGGACAGGACTTTTCACTATGGACGTAATGCTATTAATAGCGATGGCAAAGAGAGTCACACTTAAAACGCTACCCTGAGGGACACCGTTCTCCTGCTCAAAGCAATCAGACAGGACGTCACCAATTCGGTATCTAAAATATCGTGGCAAGAGGAAAGACTGAATAAAAAGAGGAAGACAACCACGAAAACCCCATCCGTGAAGCTGCTCCAGGATGAGACGCCTCCAAGTGGTATCGTTGGCCTTCTCGATGTCGAAAAATACACCTAGAAGGTGATGACGGTGTAGGAAAGCTTGTTGTATAGCCGCCTCCAGGAGGGCAAGGTTATCGAAGGTGGAACGAAACCTCCTGAACCCACACTGAAAGCGACTAAGGAGTTGCCGGGATTCTAACATCCAGACAAGGTGGCGGTTGACCATCCGCTCCAAGGTCTTCCCTATGCAACTAGTGAGAGCAACACTACAGTAGCTACTTGGGCTCGTGCGGTCTTTCCCAGGTTTTAAAAAAGGGATTAAAACTGCCTCATGCCACGCGTCAGGAAAGTGACCCGACGCCCAAATGGCATTAAAAAGTGCGAGGAGGATTTCTCTGTTGCGCATTGTGAGGTGCCATAGCATACTGTAATGGATCCTGTTGTGACCAGGGGATGTGTCACGAGCTCCAGACAATGCAGAATCCAGCTCCCACATAGAAAATGGGCAGTTGTAAACTTCGTGAGAGGTGGACTGGAAGTTCAGACTACATCTCTCAGCAACCGCTCTATGGCGCTGGAAACCTGGATCCTGACTGGTTGTTGCAGTAACTGTGGCAAAATACGCTGCCATAGTCTGGGCAATGTCTCACGGATCCGTGTGGAGAGTGCCATTATTCATTACAGCAGCTATGGGGCACCTCCCTCCTCTGCCAGAAATTCTCCTGATGGTCTCCCACACAATAGAACCTTTGGTGGAACGATTAATGATGCTTAGGAACTTTTGCCATGACCTCTTCTTGCTCTCACGAATAATGCGGCGACATCTTGCCCTCACCACCCAAAAGGCCGCAAGATTCTCAG
The DNA here is from genome assembly GCF_023898315.1 of Schistocerca nitens. Lineage (NCBI taxonomy): Eukaryota > Metazoa > Arthropoda > Insecta > Orthoptera > Acrididae > Schistocerca > Schistocerca nitens. The sequence goes on along the minus strand of NC_064618.1, from coordinate 382,557,195 downwards.
CAGTCAGCCGACACTTGAACCGACGCAGAGCCGCACGCCTGGTCCTGATTGCAGAGCGGCATTCGGCACTCCACCAAGGCACAGGTGGCCTTTTCCGGTGGCCTGTGGACTGTGGAATGCATGCTGCAGCGGCGTGGTGGACCGTTTTGGTAATATGATCCACCCACACCTCAACATTGGCACAGTGTTCGAAGTGGGCCAACTGGCTATAAAGTGTCCAGTCAGCTCCACTGAGCACCCATCGTGGTGGTCTCCTTTCGGGGCCCATGCCATCTGGAAGGTGAATCCAGATTGGGAAATGATCACAGCCGTGCAAGTCAGTGGCCACTTCCCAGTGAGCACTGGCGGCAAGAGCTGGAGAGCAAAGCGAGAGATCAATGGCAGAGAACGACCCAGTCGCTATGCAGAAATGAGTACTCTGTCCTCCATTGAGCAAGTAGGCACAGGATGACAGGAGAAGCCTCTCAATTGCTCTACCCCTGGGGCAGGTAATTGCAGAGCCCCAAAGCACATTGTGGGCATTAAAATCACCACAAATAATGAATGGCTGGGGGAGCTGTGTAAGAAGGTCGGTGAGGGCCACTTCATCAAGTGCGTCATGTGGGGGCAAGTAAAGCGAACATACAGTCAATGGATGACGCACGTGCATGGACACAGCGACAGCCTGTAAAGTCGTCGTAAGTGAGAGAGGCGAGGAGTGGTAGTCCGTCCTGACGCCTCCTCTAGCTCTCTCTCCACGCAGGTCGTCCTTTTTGTGGAGTGTATAGCCTTGTATCTCAGGGGAGTATGACGTAGACATAGACACAGTGGTCTATCCTGAGATATTAGACGAAGTTCTTCCACATGCGTCCTAAACCCTTGCAGTTCCACTGAAGTATGGGAGCCATATATGATGGGGGTAGCACCTTCATCCTGTCTCTCCAACGAGGTGGGGAGACCGCAGCAGGTGGAGGGGCAGGCGTGGGGCGAGATGATTGCCCCACACATACATCGTATTTCATCAACTCTGGGGAAGAGTCAGATGAAGCCTCACGTAAAACAACATCCGCATGGTCAGATGGTTTACCACGGGATTTGACCCGCTGTTGCTGCTGTACAGGAGCTTTCTGTGGTTTGGTGGGCTTTGGGGGAGCTAATGTGGGAGTGGTAATTGGCGCACTGGGCTTGGGAACAGCCTCAGCTGTTGGAGGTGCCAGAGGCTGGCCCAAGTTCGCCACTGTACCTTTGTCTGCCATTCGAGTAGGGGCTACTGGCTCTGAAACACTGGCTGCGTTGCAAGTGCACTGACAGCTGCAAGTGTTAGTGCCAACACTCACCACCTCGGTCTGCGTTGAGGCATCGACTTTTGGAGTAGGCTTCTGAACCAGGGATGCAAAAGATGTACAAAATGTGTGAGGTTGCATCGACTTATAGATCTTCTTGGCCTCACCATATGGGATACGCTGGTATGTTTTTTTTTTCCTGGACTTTGCGTTCCTTTAAAAATATTCGGCAGTCCCTACTCCAAACAGGGTGGTTTCCAGAGCAATTGGTACATCTGGCTGGAGACGAGCAGCCAACTCCTTCATGAGCAGCCTTACCACAGTTGCCACAAGTCGCTTCGCCTTTACACCCTAAGGTGGTATGCCCAAAACGCTGGCATTTAAAACAGCGCATTGGAGACGGGAAATAAGGCCGCACACTAAGGCGAAGGAAGCCAGCTTTAATATGTTCTGGAAGTTTCGTGCTACTAAAGGTCAGAATAAAAGAGTCGGATTTCACAAGATTGCCATCAACCCTCTTCATGATATGTTGAACATCAACGATACCTTCCGGAGCCCACTCACGTCGCAGTTCGTCTTCGGGAATGTCGACTAGATCCCGGCATGTTACAACACCTTTGCTATAATTCAAGGTGCTGTGCAGTTCAGTGTCTATGGCATACTCCCCAAGGCATTTAGCAGCTTGCAGGTTGGGGGCTTGCAGGGAAGTGGAAGTTTCCACGAGCAAGGTCCCATTACACAAATGCTTCACTGATTTTAAGGAGCCACAGATGCCCTCCAGACCCTTTTGTATATAGAAGGGCGAAACCTTCTCAAAACTACCCTCCTTCCGTTTTACAATGAGAAACACATTCTGATTACCAGAATGGATTCTGTTACTAAAGACTTGACTTGTCAAAGATGTGCTGCAGTCAGGGGGACTGACTGCACGAGCCCTCTTCAGAGACTGGGTGTTAGAACCTTCCAGCGGTCCACCCTTTCCGCTGGGAGGAGGAAAAGAGGAATTCGAAGGATCCATCTCGGTCCCACGAGCAGCTAGGGAACTAGAAGTCCACCTAGACAGAGCCCCGCGTGCCTAAGTAAGCATTATACAACTGGGGTGCGGCAGGTGCCCCAGAGGTTGCCCGCTTGCGACTGTTCCACCCCAACAGCCATGCATCTTATAGGCGCGCAGCTCACCGTAAGATTGAGGGTTTTTTTTATAGAGGTTTACCGTCCTCGCAATCCAGGCGGTCAAGCCAAGATTACCATTCCCCGCAGCACACAACATTCCACCGCCGCGTCATACGGTGGTCGCTGAAGCATGTCCGGGGGTTACGGTGACAGGAGACTGGCAGCGCTGACCAGTCCCCAGCTCAGGACCCCGGGGTCGCCAAGCCCGTACTCAGCAAATGAATGCTGTGCCCCTGGGGGCTTTGGGAGGTGGTGGGAGACCGGAAAGATAAGGCACGGGAGATTTGTTTTTGTACAAGGATGGGAGGATAATTACGGTCAGTGAAGGCTTCAGTGAGACCTTCAGTATATTTAGAGAGAGGGACTGCTCGTCACTGCAGATGCGATGACCACGGGTGGCTAGGCTGTACGGAAGGGACGTCTTGGTTTGAAACGGGTGGCAGCTGTTGAAGTGGAGGTATTGCTGGTGGCTAGTAGGTTTGATATGGACGGAGGTACTGATGTAGCCATACCTGATTCCTCTAGATGGTCCATGAATCTAGAGGAACTTGTGAACAGATCCTCAACATAAGACAAATAACAGGTAAATCGTGAGAGTTCTGTGTTCCTGTTTTTGTCTGCTTCCTTGACTATAGGAAAGACTTTCACTGTGTTGTCTGGGAAAAGCTGTGGGAGGTGCTTGCAGAGTTCAGTGTCCCACCCCACTTGATAGCATAGATCAAAAGTCTATACAATAATCACTTCGCAGTTGTAAAGACAAGTGCTGGCATGTCCAATTCCTTCAGAGTATCAAAAGGTGTGAGACAGGGTTGTGTCCTATCCCTAGAACTGTACAACATCTATGCAGAACATGTCATTAGGTAAGCTCTTGATGGTTGGACCAAAGGCATCTCAGTTGGTGGGAGAACTATCAACAACCTTCATTTTGCTGATGAAACTGTGCTTTTAGCCAACAGTGCAGATGAAGTTGCTGAGCTACTAACAAGAATATAGGACATTTAGTCTAGGATGTGGATTAGACATCAACTTCAGCAACTCCAAACTCATGATAGTTGATGGAGAGGAACAGTGTCAGCTCACAGGTCAATTAAACGAACTGGAAGTCGTGCAGTCCTTCACCTATTTTGGGTCAACCATCTGCAGCACGGGAAGTTGTGAAGATGAGATAAGAAGACAGATCATGCTAGGTTGAGTGGCTATGAAGAAGCTCACCAAGAGCTGGCAGAGCAGAGCAATAACAAATAGCACAAAGATCCGGCTAGTTGAAACACTCGTATTTTCTGTCTTCTTTTATGGTTGCGAAACATGGACACTCAAGGCCAGAGAAAACAGTGCATTGATGCAATTGAGCTTTGGTGCTGGCATAGGATGCTACGCTTAAAATGGACTGAAGAAGTACAAATGTGTCCATTATTGAACAACTCAGTATCTCCAGACACCTTTCTTTTCGAGTCACCGAAAAAATTCTCCAGTTCTTTGGCCATATTGTGAGAAGAGATGGAGAAAATCTAGAGAAAATAATTTTGCAAGGAAAGATCGAGGGCATGAGACCAAGAGGAAGAGCAGTGAGCAGATGGATACAGCAAATCAAGATGATCTCCAGTCTACCTCATCAGCTGGCACTAAGAGTAGCTGGCAAACGTCGGGGATGGAGACCATTGGTTCATAGGGTCACAACGCTCAGCAATGAGCACAATGACTTATGATGATTTATTTATTTATTCCATGTGATCTGATGGTACACAGTGTGTTACAGATGTCGGAAAATATCATTTAACATTGTTAACATATATTAACGTAGGCCTATAGTATCCTAATGTATTATATTGCTCAATGTTTTCATTTTAACACAAACAGCAAGATTACTGTTCTAAGTATTCATTTACAGAGTAAAAACAGTGACACAACAAATATGACTTCACAGCTTTGCTAAATTTTATATTGTCTTCAATGGATTTAATACCAGTGGGAAGATTGTTGAACAGTTGGAGGCCCATGTGGAAAACTCCCTTTTCACACAGTTGAGTGTTTGTACGTATAACATGCAGTTTTGCATTTTTCCTGGTGTTGTGTTCATGTATTTCATTATTTTTTACGATTCTGGGGTCAGTTGGCACTATGTGGTTTCTGAAAAATTTTAGAGTCTCAAAAATGTAGAGGCAAGGCAGTGTAAGGATTTCCAACTTTCTGAAGATGGGTTTGCAGGAGTCTCTGGGTTTGCTTCCAGTAATAATCCTCATTGCTCTCTTCTGGATTCTGAATGTGCTCAGAGCAGTTGGAGAATTTCCCCAGAATATTACACCATATTTTAGGTGGGCTTGTATGTAAGCGTAGTACGCACTGGTTAATGTTTTCAGGCTAGCTCATGTTTTCAGTACACCCAATGCATAACAGTCAGTACAAATCCTGGCATTTACCTTTCCTGTATGTGTATTCCATTTCAGGTTATCTTGAACCCACAGACCTAGGAATTTGAAAACAGTGTTGGAATCTATTGACTGGTTATTTATAGTGACAAATGGCTGAGAGGAATTTGCATTTTGTGTTGTGTGAAAGTTCATGGAAGCTGTCTTTTTGGTGTTGATAGTTAATCTGTTGATTTTTGCCCAGTTGCTAAGTTGATCAGTAGCCAAGTTCACAGCTTTTTGCACAGCTTCTGTATTCTCCCCTTTGTGTGCATCAACATTCAGGCTCAAGTCATTAATACACAGGAGGAAAAGTAGGGGTCCCAATACTGAGCCCTGTGGAACACCTTGCTTTACAGTTTTATTACTTGATAGTATTTCGGTTATTGAGCTGCTTTGTCTATTAGTATATTTCATGCTAACTCTCTGCATCTGATTGGTTAGGAATGTAGCAATCCAGTTGTTTGCAATTCCTCTGATACCATAGTGCTCTAATTTTTCCAGTAATATTTTGTGGTCAACAGTGTCAGATTTCCATACATCTAAACTATTATTATTATAAAGTGGTGACAAGTGACAGGCACTATATTTAGTGGGCAAAACAGTGAGTACTAGTATTGTTAAGACAATGAATACACATGTATGTTAATTTCTTTACATTCCATGTACTCTGATGACATGACAAGAGACAATAATGTAATACTGGAAAAATACTAACTGAGAAAAAAATAGTAATAAATAAATTAGAAGGCAGAAGACAACAATATCAAGAGTGAATGAGAGAACAACTAAAAGTACAATACAGGGAAGTACCAGTTACGAGACAACGATAAGGTAGGACTGTGCAATGCATGTAGAGTACGTGTTCCTAGTAGACCTATTAGAAAATCCAAGCAACTACTTCCTAAAATCCAGAACCTGAAGCTTCTGAGGCTAACACAATTTCAATCAAGTAGAGAGTAGAGAGAACTGGATTGATGAAAGGAGAAAATATAAAAATGCAGTAAATGAAGCAGGAAAAAAGGAATACAAACGTCTCGAAAATGAGATCGACAGGAAGTGCAAAATGGCTAAGCAGGGATGGCTAGAGGACAAATGTAAGGATGTAGAGGCTTGTCTCACTAGGGGTAAGATAGATACTGCCTACAGGAAAATTAAAGAGACCTTTGGAGAGAAGAGAACCACTTGTATGAATATCAAGAGCTCAGATGGAAACCCAGTTCTAAGCAAAGAAGGGAAGGTAGAAAGGTGGAAGGAGTATATAGAGGGTTTATACAAGGGAGATGTACTTGAGGACAATATTATGGAAATGGAAGAGGATGTAGATGAAGACGAAATGGGAGATAAGATACTGCGTGAAGAGTTTGACAGAGCACTGAAAGACCTGAGTCGAAACAAGGCCCCGGGAGTAGACAACATTCCACTAGAACTACTGATGGCCTCGGGAGAGCCAGTCCTGACAAAACTCTACCATCTGGTGAGCACGATGTATGAGAAAGGCGAAATACCCTCAGACTTCAAGAAGAATATAATAATTCCAATCCCAAAGAAAGCAGGTGTTGACAGATGTGAAAATTACCGAACTATCAGTTTAATAAGTCACAGCTGCAAAATACTAACGCGAATTCTTTACAGACGAATGGAAAAACTGGTAGAAGCTGACCTCGGGGAAGATCAGTTTGGATTCCGTAGGAATGTTGGAACACGTGAGGCAATACTGACCTTACGACTTATCTTGGAAGAAAGATTAAGAAAAGGCAAACCTACGTTTCTAGCATTTGTAGACTTAGAGAAAGCTTTTGACAATGTTGACTGGAATACTCTCTTTCAAATTCTGAAGGTGGCAGGGGTAAAATACAGGGAGCGAAAGGCTATTTACAATTTGTACAGAAACCAGATGGCAGTTATAAGAGTCGAGGGGCAGGAAAGGGAAGCAGTGGTTGGGAAAGGAGTGAGACAGGGTTGTAGCCTCTCCCCGATGTTATTCAATCTGTATATTGAGCAAGCAGTAAAGGAAACAAAAGAAAAATTCGGAGTAGGTATTAAAATTCATGGAGAAGAAGTAAAAACTTTGAGGTTCGCCGATGACATTGTAATTCTGTCAGAGTCAGCAAAGGACTTGGAAGAGCAGTTGAACAGAATGGACAGTGTCTTGAAAGGAGGATATAAGATGAACATCAACAAAAGCAAAACGAGGATAATGGAATGTAGTCAAATTAAGTCGGGTGATGCTGAGGGAATTAGATTAGGAAATGAGACACTTAAAGTAGTAAAGGAGTTTTGCTATTTAGGGAGTAAAATAACCGATGATGGTCGAAGTAGAGAGGATATAAAATGTAGACTGGCAATGGCAAGGAAAGCGTTTCTCAAGAAGAGAAATTTGTTAACATCGAGTATAGATTTAGGTGTCAGGAAGTCGTTTCTGAAAGTATTTGTATGGAGTGTAGCCATGTATGGAAGTGAGACATGGACGATAACTAGTTTGGACAAGAAGAGAATAGAAGCTTTCGAAATGTGGTGCTACAGAAGAATGCTGAAGATAAGGTGGGTAGATCACGTAACTAATGAGGAGGTATTGAATAGGATTGGAGAGAAGAGAAGTTTGTGGCACAACTTGACTAGAAGAAGGGATCGGTTGGTAGGACATGTTTTGAGGCATCAAGGGATCACAAATTTAGCATTGGAGGGCAGCGTGGAGGGTAAAAATCATAGAGGGAGACCAAGAGATCAATACACTAAGCAGATTCAGAAGGATGTAGGTTGCAGTAGGTACTGGGAGATGAAGAGGCTTGCACAGGATAGAGTAGCATGGAGAGCTGCATCAAGCCAGTCTCAGGACTGGGGACCACAACAACAACATAGAGAGAATGATGTCTCTTTATTAGTACAAAAAGCATGTTGAGCAAACAACAACTGAGATTATAATTACATATAGCTGTGCATACATTCTGTCATGTGAGAAATAGTGCGGAAGTAATATCCAAACAGAGAAAATATTAATTTTGGTAACTGCAGAGATGTAAAGATTTTCATAATGGATGGACAAAATGAGAATGAAATGTCATTTCAAAATCAAAATGCCAGTGAAGTAGCCTTGCATTTGCAAAATGTAACAATGAGTGGTTTGGAACCATCAAGCGGCCATTATTTGAATGCTGGATGCGACATACCATTGTTGCATTCCACACCTATGAATACGGAACATTTCATTACAAGCAATACATTGATTACAGTAGACAAAATGACTGGCACCTCTAGGCAAAGGAATATTTTAAATGGAAGTAGTATGCGTATTACAGACGCCGATGCTGACAGGCGTAGGCCAGAAGTGACTAGGGAAGATATGCAAGCCTTATTTCGAGCCTTTACAGAAACAATACAAACAGACATGAACCGCAATGAAAACAGACATAAATTTAAAAATGTTGAGTTCAAATACCAATACATTCAAAAATGTCGAGTTTAGAAACAATACAAGCAGCCATGAGTAATACGAAAGCAAACATGACCACAGTAAAGTCCAAGATCGGGAAGGCAAATACAAACATGACACACATATCAGGCAAAGAACTCAATAATTTGTATACAAAATTCACACAGCAGATTTTGCAAATATCTATGGAGGTGAATAGGAAAATTAATGAACAAGTATAAACTTCAGTTCACGATAGGAGTGAGAAATTAAAACGCACAGTGGAATAAAAATCTGAAAAACTCATATGCACGTATGGACAGGACCTATCCAGAATCAGAGAAACTCAGGATAATTTACAGGTCATGCAAAAGAATATGCAGGTTAACATACTTAATGTACAATCAGAGGTAGCGATGCTTCATTTGTTCTGTGACAACTTACCAGAAAACATAGAAAAAATCATAGTGGAAGTAGGATTACTTAAGTTAGAACATAAAATAATCAACTCAGATATTGTGCAACTTTACAAAAAAGTAAAGGATAATACAAAATATGAAAACACAATGCTCACAGAAAAATGTGTTCGTGAACAGCGTTCTTATGTGGAAGCGGTAATGGAAGTAATGGGGGACAAGAAAGAAGAAATTTTAAATACCTTTGAACATGATGTCAAACAAGTAGAAAAAAAGATTAATGGACAAAATATGGTAATATCATCGTGAGTGGTGGTAAGCAGAGCTATAAAAAGCCACCCACTGATGAGAGAAAACAGTGGCACAGACAACAATGGCCAACCCATGCCGTCCGAGCGCATGCTGACGCACAGTGCGAGCAATTGCCAATGGCTCTGAGCACTATGGGACTTAACATCTGTGGTCGTCAGTCCCCTAGAACTTAGAACTACTAAAACCTAACTAACCTAAGGACAGGACACACATCCATGCCCGAGGCAGGATTCAAACCTGCGACCGTAGCAGGTGCGCAGTTCCGGACTGAAGCGCCTAGAACCACTTGACCACCGCAGCCGGCTGCAAGCAATAGAAAAAACTCTTTGAGACAGACATATATGTCATCACCGTATGTAAATGGTGTTCCATCCTGCTGGCCATTGTTGTTAATGAATAAGAGTATAATAAAATACTGACAGTTTCCTGTATTTTCAAATGAAACAAATCAAACATATCTGGTAGTGTTTGTCCAAGCCTTTAGGAATGTACTGCCGAGGACTTGGACAGACCTCAAAAGATCAAATATGTGGTAGGACACACAGAAGGCAGTGCCCTTTTGTAGGCTACAGAGATGTTGGAACACTGCAAGACTATGATTAATTTGGGAATGCATTTTTAGATAAATACTGGTCATCAGCTATCCAGGAGAGATTGAGACGAGAGGTATTCAATCCATTATCATATCATCTAAAATTTGGGGGGCTAAAAAACTATTTTGAAACATATCTAAACAAGATCTGCTACTGGAATAATCTGATTTCTCATGTCGATGTATTAAAAATCTTATAGAACAAATTGCCTGCAAATGTTAGGGAAAGTTAGTCACCATTCCCGAATATGATGTCAAGTATTTTGTCTCAGTGCTCGGTTGAATAGATCTAATTCATGAGGATGGGCAAGTCATACCTAGATATTGTAATGGTAATGAACACAGCCCAAATGGAAGAAAGAACTTTGGTAATGGCAATGGCTTTGGAAACTATAATGGTTGTGTGTGTATGAATGAATGGCATCCTTACGCACTGCCAGGCCACAATGGAAATCAGTACAATTGGTGTACCTGTCAGCCACAGGGTGACTGAAGGTATGAAAATAAATATCAGCCCAATTGGTACGGCAATGGCTGCGATAGCAGAAATTTGAGGGAAAATTTTGATACTCGGCGACAAGGAAATGCAAATTACCAGGATCAGAATATGGAACACAGGGATCAAAGAGAGAACCGGCAGCCCATACAGTCGAACTGAAATAACCAGAACATGAACTGGTGAGCACACAAACATACGGTGAACATAGTAGAAGTGACAGCAGAAAATGAGCAATGCCATTACCATCACCAGGAGATAACAATAATCGGGCGGGACTAGAGGAAGAAGGTAATGAACTGCCAGTGTGCCACAGTAATAATATTAGCAACTTAAACACTAACATGAACAGAAATAGGAAAGAGGAAGTAGACACTGAAACAAGCTTACACAAACAGCATATCCGTAATCTATTTTTAAGGTATGATAAGGAAGCAGAAATTAATGAAGATTTGTTCACTGAAGAGATAGAAACAATACACATGGTAAGTGAAATTATTCAAGCAACAATAGAGGTAAAGGTGGGAAACATAGATATACCGGTTGTTTTGGATACTGGCACTTCAACAAGCCTGATGTCAACCAGCTTGTTTAAAGAGATAGCGCGGGAAGTAAATGTACCTATGCTACCAGTAGGAAACTGTAAGGTCATAATGGCAATGGGAAGTAAATCTAAAGATTACAGGCCGGCATACCCATTAGCATATGTGGCGTAATTTTGCAGTGTACTTTCTTGTTGGTAGACAAACTTATAGTGAACTGTATACTTTATGGATGTGTTTGGAGGGTATGGGGTAAAAATAGACATCGGCAGTGGGGAATGTCGATTTCATGTAGGAGAATACATACTGACAGTAAACTTAATAAGAACTACAACAATAAGTCAGACTAGACAGACACCTGACATTAATGTTAAACTTATCTACCCTCAAATCTGAATGATAAATGAAATAGAAGATGATGTTGACAGAGAGTTCCTCGATGAGCAAACAGTACACAGTAAAATAAGTAAAGCCACTGGTCTTAACAATGAACAGCGATGTGAACTTACAAAATCACTTTTTAAGTATCATAGCATTTTTCATAAGCAACACAGTATTATTAAGGGATATGAATATAAAATGGAAATGTACCCATATGAAACTTATTGTAGAACGTCATATGAAATTCCTTGGGCAAAGAAAGAGACAGTAAGACAAGAAATAGAGTATATGATTAGAAGGAATGTTATTGAAACATTGCTCTCATCTTATTGCAGTCTGATTCTCGCAGATGGTAAAACTGACAGAATAGTGCGGTTGGTGTTAGATGCAAGAGAAATAAAAAAATTCACCATTCCTATAAGAACAAGACCAGAGAATTTAGAAGATCAGTTATTAAAGTTTCATGGTGTTAGGTACTTAATGTACCTGAAATTAAAGACTTCAAACTGACAAATTTTATTATATGAAGAGAGTAGAAAGTATACAGCTTTCATAAACCCCGGAAGGAGCAACCATTTTAGGTTGCTACCTTTTGGATTAAACGTGAGTGCTGGTGTATTTATTGAAGCATTAGACAGAGTACTTGGACCAGAATTACACTCTATGTTGATCGCCTATTACTTGCAACCCAAAAATGTGATGAACATGTAAGTGTTTTGGAAAAGGTTTTTCAAAAATTTGATGAATACGATGTCACAGTTAACTTTAAAAAGTCCAAATTCGGAAAATACAAAATAAAATTCTTAGGGCATATCATTTCACCAGTAGGAATTGTACCTGACCCCAACAAATTAAATGTGATACTCAATTTCCCAACACCCTACACAAGGAAACAATTAAAAGGTTTTCTGGGACTGGCTCATTTTTTAGGAAATTTCTGCCACAGCAATTGTTGAACAGTAGTTCACTATTAAACTTACTGCGTAAAAACCATACTTGGCTGTGCACTAAAGAATTTGAAAATGATTTTCAACAGATTAAGCAAGTGCTTATTAACACATCTATCCTTAAACATCCAGATATAGAGTTGGATTTCTGTTTAAGCACTGATGCTTGCTTTCAGGGGCTCGGTGCATGCCTGTTTCATATAATAACAAAGAATGGTAAAGAAGAAGTCGATATGATCAGTTTTGTTAGTAGAACCCTCACAGAATGTGAAAGATCTTATTCTGTAACTGAGTTAGAAGCGTTAGTGGTAGTTTGGGCGTTTCGCAAATTTCAATGCTACCTTTGGGGAAAACATATTAAAGTTTACTGTGACCATCAAGCTTTGTCCTATCTTCTTACGTGCAAGTTGTTACATAAGATAAAGGTGAGGTGGTGCATGTATGTTCAAGAGTTTGACTTTGAAATAGTGTACATAAAAGAGCAACAGAATGTTTTGGCAGATGCACTTCACAGTTACCCCAAGGCCTCATCGATTTCCATGAGTTAGAAGAACAAACATCAAATTTCAGGACACTTTTAATAAAAGACAGAACTTTTAAAACATATCAAAATGTGCAAAAACATGCAACGCTTGCAGGAAGAAGACCTGAGGTGGACCAAGGTAATAAAAAATTTGCAGTCTAGAACACACGAACATTTAGAGCTGTATTACATTATACATAATGGTGTACTTTTTCATAAAAGAGGTTGACAAATGGATAAGTGGTGTGTGAGCATACCTCAGGAATGTGGGGACAACGTAGTTCAACACACGCACCGCACATGGGGAAACTATGGTGTGCTAAAGTGTGCTGCCAAAATTTCTACGTATTGTGATTTTCCTAATATGAGGCGATGTATAGAGCAAGTTACCAGATGCTGTGTGTTTTGTCAAAAGGTCATGCAACAGAATAGGACATGTCTTAATATACTACACCCAATAATACCAAAGCAACCAAGGGATCTTGTATCTATTGACATCGCAGGACCTTATTCCCAAGCCTGCAGTGGTGTCAAATACATCGTAGCCCTGTATTATGTTTTTAGTAAGTATCTCCAGCTAGACACAGTCAAAACACTTAGGTCTGTACCAATTATAAGGCAGATTCTAGAAGATTACATACCATGCATCAAATTTTACTAGTGACAACGGAAATCATTTTTGAAATCACAAAACATACATCATATTTTAGTATCCTAATTCCAACTGGAAGCAAGTCCAGTTGAATGACACTTTCATGAATGTAATAGATTTATGCAGACATATATGCCACAGAATCAAAAGAAATGGATAGAATACCTGGGTCTGTTTCAGTGTATAGTAAATTACCTACCACACACATCAGCAGGGTACACACTGGCCGAACTTATGTTTGAAGAAGTGGAACTAGATGAATGGGCAAAACCGATACCTAAATTAGGGCACAAAGATGTAGCCTTAGATGAGCAAGTATGATGAGCGCTAATAATATTGGATGAGCTAGCTCAAATAATGAAAGAAATTTACGATAGGAAATTGAAAAAGTGACAGCATTGTGGATTGGACAAGAGGTACTACTAAGAACTCATTCAAAATCATTGAAGTTAAAAGCATTGAATAAAAAATAGCAATTGTTATATGTTGGTCTATATGTCATTGTTGACAAGCCACATCCTGGGTACTAACTGATAGGAAATACAAAAAATGGTAAAATAAAAGACATGTATCCACATAAAGATTTGCAGAAATTTGTTAAATGAAAATTCAAGTCTCGTTCTTTCCTTATCTGTCATATCAATAAAACACATGAAGGCAGGAGGTCTGTCACCCTTTGACAAATAAACTGACTGGCACTCGGTTCCTCTCCAGCTGCAGGGTACAATACTTATATTTCTGGTACCCTCTACATCTTCAACTACCCTGTCTAACCAATAAGGAATGTTAAATTTTCTTCTACTATCTAATGTGCAAAGAATGACATGCAACCTAGTGAATAGAAATTTTCCTTGTATTTTGATATTATCCTTTCTTAAGGCTTAAACATCTATAGAAGCAAAGGAAACTTTTTGATATTTCTTAAGGAAGCACGGAATATACAACAAGAACTAAAACAACTACACATGATACTGAATGAGTGCAAAGCATTAAATGATGTAGTCATACTACCTCATGCACAAAAACTTGAATAAGAGTGATGGAAAAGGAAGGAATTCTCAGCACGTGAAATTTAAGCGAGACCCACGAGCGGTGAAATGTATTGAGATGTACAGCTGTGCTTAAAGCTGAGTGTACAGCAACAACTATATGATCGTAGGGGCAGAGTAGGCAGAATGCAAAGTCAAGGTCAGTGTCCCTTTAAGAACAGCCGGCTACAGCCAAGATGTACAAAGACACACCATGCACTGCTAGGGAAACCGTTTTGGAATTTAAGCGAATTGGCATCCATGGTGTGCAGCCAATTGGACAAAATAGAAGTGATATGAAATGGAGTACCTGTCAGCCGATTACTATAATGTAAATCAGCTACACAGACAAAATGGGTACAGACATTTACATCCAAGTCAGAGACCATACTGTAAAGAGCACTAATTTTAAGTGTATATCATTAGGTTCAGAATACGTAGTTTTAAGAAAAGGAGGGCATTGATGCAAGTAAACCATTAGGAGCGTAGAATATACTAATTTTTTGAACTTAACATAGGCTACTGAATGTACATAGTTACAAAATAAGTACAAAAATTCAAAGTAGAAAAGAATATATGCAGGAAATGGTCTATCCGAATATATACAAAAGGATCAAGACAAGTTTGAAAGATAAGTAATAACATGTACACTTAAAAGAAGGCAATTAGCACAGACGTTAAGAACTAAGTGAATTACATATAGCACACAAGTGATGATGAGAAAGTTAGAATGAAATACACACATAGATGTAAACTATAAAATAGCATATCATACAAGATTTAGTGAGAGGAGCAGTTGTGCACTTATAGAAGTACACTTCCTTATAGACAACATTAGAAGTAGTGAGCTTAATGTACATGGAGAATACATACCCACAAATTTGTTATTACAGAGCTCACTTATGTTAGTTGCTATTAATTACACAGTACCTTATAGCAAAAGCATAAGCAGCAAAATAAAACTGTAGACATGAATTGTACATCACACTGGAGATAAGCTAAGTAAATACGAAATACAAACTAATACACACACAACGTAATTACATGAACTTTGACAAAATAATTGAGGGAAGTATTGTATGTTTAAAAACAATATGGAGAAATAAATGAAATTTCATTGCTGGATAATACTTGGAAGTAGAGAGAGTGTGAAAGATGGTAGATTGAACTGAAGGTATTAATTAGTTAATCTGTGTTTGTGATGATATATCATACATTGAGTGAAACTAGAAAGAGAATGAAAGTGTATTAGAGGAATATGAGTTTATTTATAGTTGTGGGAAGAAATAAATAGGGTGGTGGTGCCATTGTGAGCACCCCAAAAGTAATTTGTGGATATAAATGAAGATTTATGTGGAAGATTTTTAATGAATGATTATGTGGGTATATGGCGATGAACATGAAGGTGAATATTACAGGGTTATCTGGGAAAGTGCCATGAAAGTGATGTAAGAAAGAACAGGTTATATAGTTTTAAGTCTTAGAAAGAAAGATTGTATGAGTGTGGAAAGCGGAGTATGATGATACACGTATGGTAAATAATTGTGAAAATGAACATCTTGAAGAAGCAGTGAAGAGTGAAGAAGAAACAGTGAAGCCAATAGTACAAAGGAACATGGTATATTTAATGTAAAACACAGCACAGAAATTTGCACACATATATCAGAATTAAAAACAACTTAATATGAAAACTATTTCCTTAGTGACTAACTATTACAGCTTGAGCAACCACAAGGTGAATATAAATTAAAATATGATATACAGTTCATACAAGGGATGATGACACCCCCCCCCCTCCCCCTTAAACCATGGGCCTTGCCATTGGTGGGGAGGCTTGCATGCCTCAGTGATACAGATAGCCGTACCGTAGGTGCAACCACAACGGAGGGGTATCTGTTGAGAGGCCAGACAAACATGTGGTTCCTGAAGAGGGGCAGCAGCCTTTTCAGGAGTTGCAGGGGCAACAGTCTGGATGATTGACTGATCTGGCCTTGTAACACTAACCGGTCTTGCTGAGTTGGTACTGCGAACGGATGAAAGCAAGGGGAAACTACAGCCGTAATTTTTCCCGAGGACATGCAGCTTTACTGTATGATTAAATGATGATGGCGTCCTCTTGGGTAAAATATTCCGGAGGTAAAATAGTCCCCCATTCGGATCTCCGGGCGGGGACTACTAAAGAGGACATCGTTATCAGGAGAAAGAAAACTGGTGTTCTACGGATCGGAGCGTGGAATGTCAGATCCCTTAATCGGGCAGGTAGGTTAGAAAATTTAAAAAGGGAAATGGATAGGTCAAAGTTGGATATAGTGGGAATTAGTGAAGTTCGGTAGCAGGAGGAACAAGACTTTTGGTCAGGTGAATACATGGTTATAAATACAAAATCAAATAGGGGTACTGCAGGAGTAGGTTTAATAATGAATAAAAAAAATAGGAGTGCGGGTAAGCTACTACAAACAGCATAGTGAACGCATTATTGTGGACAAGATAGACACAAAGCCCATGCCTACTACAGTAGTACAAGCTTATATGCCAACTAGCTCTGCAGATGATGAATAAATTGATGAAATGTGTTATGAGATAAAAGAAATTATTCAGGTAGTGAAGGGAGACGAAAATTTAATAGTCATGGGTGACTAGAATTCGAGAATAGGAAAAGGGAGAGAAGGAAACGTAGTAGGTGAATATGGATTGGGGCTAAGAAATGAAAGAGGACGCCATCTGGTAGAATTTTGCACAGAGCATAACTTAATCATAGCTAACACTTGGTTCAAGAATCATACAAGAAGATTGTGTACATGGAAAAACCCTGGTGATACTAGAAGGTTTCAGATAGATTATATAATGGTAAGACAGAGATTTAGCAGCCAGGTTTTAAATTGTAAGACATTTCCAGGGGCAGATGTGGACTCTGACCACAATCTATTGGTTATGAACGGTAGATTAAAACTGAAGAAACTGCAAAAAAATGGGAATTTAAGGAGGTGGGACCTGGATAAACTGAAAGAACCAGAGGTTGTACAGAGTTTCAGGGAGAGCACAAGGGAACAATTGACAGGAATGGGGGAAAGAAATACAGTAGAAGAAGAATGGGTAGCTTTGAGGGATGAAGCAGTGAAGGCAGCAGAGGATCAAGTAGGTAAAAAGACGAGGGCTAGTAGAAACCCTTGGGTAGCAGAAGAGATACTGAATTTCATTGATGAAAGGAGAAAGTACAAAAATGCAGTAAATGAAGCAGGAAAAAGGAATACAAACGTCTCAAAAATGAGATCAACAGGAAGTGCTAAATGGCTAAGCAGGGATGGCTAGAGGACAAATGTAAGGATGTAGAGGCTCATCTCACGAGGGTAAGATAGATACTACCTGCAGGAAAATTAAAGAGACCTTTGCAGAAAAGAGAACCACTTGTATGAATACCAAGAGCTCAGATGGAAACCCAGTTCTAAGCAAAGAAGGGAAAGCAGAAAGGTGGAAGGAGTATATAGAGGACCTATACAGGGGCGATGTTCTTGAGGACAATATTATGGAAATAGAAGAGGAGGTAGATGAAGATGAAATGGGAGATATGATACTGGGTGAAGAGTTTGACATAGCACTGAAAGACCTAAGTCGAAACGAGGCCCCAGGAGTAGAAAACATTCCATTAGAACTACTGACAGCCTTGGGAAAGCCAGTCCTGATAAAACTCTACCATCTGGTGAGCAAGATGTATGAGACAGGCGAAATACCCAAAGAAAGCAGGTGTTGACAGATGTGAAAATTACCGAACTATCAGTTTAATAAGTCACAGCTGCAAAAATACTAACACGAATTCTTTACAGACGAATGGAAAAACTGGTAGAAGCTGACCTTGGGGAAGATCAGTTGGATTCCGTAGAAATGTTGGAACATGTGAGGCAATACTGACCCTATGACTTACCTTAGAAGAAAGATTAAGGAAAGGCAAACCTATGTTTCTAGCATTTGTAGACTTAGAGAAAGCTTTTGACAATGTTTACTGGAATACTCTCTTTCAAATTCTGAAGGTGGCAGGGGTAAAATACAGGGAGCAAAAGGCTATTTAAAAATTTGTACAGAATGTGGATGGCTGTTATAAGAGTCAAGGGACATGAAAGGGAAGCAGTGGTTGGGAAGGGAGTGAGACACGGTTTTAGTCTCTTCCCGATGCTATTCAGTCTGTATATTGAGCAAGCAGTAAAGGAAACAAAAGAAAAGTTTGGAGTAGGTATTAAAACCCATGGAGAAGAAATAAAAACTTTGAGGTTCACCAATGACATTGTAATTCTGTCAGAGACAGCAAAGGACTTGGAAGAGCAGTTGAACGGAATGGACAGTGTCTTGTAAGGAGGGTATAAGATGAACATCAACAAAAGCAAAACGAGGATAATGGAATGTAGTCGAATTAAATCAGGTGATACTGAGGGAGTTAGATTAGGAAATGAGACACTTACAGTAGTAAATGAGTTTTGCTATTTGGGGAGCAAAATAACTGATGATGGTCAAAGTAGAGAGGATATAAAATGTAGATTGGCAATGGCAAGGAAAGCGATTCTGAAGAACAGAAATTTGTTAACATCGTGTATAGATTTAAGTGTCAGGAAGCCGTTTCTGAAAGTATTTGCATGGATTGTAGCCATGTATGGAAGTGAAACATGGACGATAAATAGTTTAGATAAGAAGAGAATACAAGCTTTCGAAATGTGGTGCTACAGAAGAATGCTGAAGATTAGATGGGTAGATCACATAACTAATGAGGAGGTACTGAATAGAATTGGGGAGAAGAGGAGTTTGTGGCACAACCTGACTAGGAGAAGGGATCGGTTGGTACATGTTTTGAGGCATCAAGGGATCACCAATTTAGTATTGGAGCGCAGCATGAAGGGTAAAAATCATAGAGGGAGACCAAGAGATGAATACACTAAGCAGATTCAGAAGGATGTCGGTTGCAGTAAGTACTGGGAGATGAAGAAGCTTGCACTGGATAGAGTAGCATGGAGAGCTGCATCAAACCAGTCTCAGGACTGAAGACCACAACAACAACAACAACAACAAGGGATGAACACAAAATGTAGCGAAACAATATTTTCTACACATGCAGAAGCAAAAGCAGTACATTTAACATAAGCACCTTCTTCTTTAGTGGGAATGAATTAAGAGTGGAATTATACATGACAAAAATACAGTAAAATTACTGGTCACACGTTGTGAAAGTAAACATGTATATGTCATTGCACCAAAAACGCAGATATACAGCTTGAAATA